>NW_028243872.1:0-104325 GCF_964263255.1 Lissotriton vulgaris | reverse complement strand
TATATATATATATATATATATATATATATATATATATATATATATATATATATATATATATATATATATATATATATATATATATATATATATATATATATATATATATATATATATATATATATATATTACGCTCGACTCTCCCAAAGTCCAAAAGAAAGAGGCAGCACTCGCGGAGCAAAGTCAGACCAGGGTTTTAATTAGAGGGAAAAGAAAAAGCACAGACGCGTTTCGGCGTGAGCCTTCGTCAGTGTGTCATTCGTCCACATCTAACAGTCCATGTTATAAACATACACACAAACCATAGGCATTGTCATGGACATAGGACTGCAACCCTTACGCCACTGTGGGCGCCATCTTGGAATGGTGTTCTCTCCAAGGGTCAAATACTGATTTTAACATGAAATGATCATGGTTAAAAATAAAGCCGTGGATCGGCAAGTGTCCTATGGCATGTATCTACAATGCTAATATGGTCACATCAGTGCAAGGAAAACATGCAAGAAGTCATATAAATTCTCAAGCACATGAAAGCAAAAAGTAAGGGATAAGAGGAATCAAAAGGAGAATCAAAATTAAAATTGGAAATGGTACCTGTCCTATAACAGTCAATAAACCAAACATTCCGTCATAATTCGTCACGGTTCATAGATAATGCTGTTTACAGGATATATAACAGTGAAAAACACTCTTTTGAATTCCTAAAGCTTGCAAAGGAATGGTCTATTTACACTATTTACATGTATATAGTCGGACTAAGCCATTTCTACGTGTGTATCGTAGTGAAAATGAAATTGAAAATTGAGTGCATAGTTGTCTGTCAAGATCAAGGTACCAAAGTCACAGACACACCTATACTCTCAAAGTTGTACCCATCACCCAATTATCTACAAATACATCTACAAGCGGGATCACACGCTTTACGTGTATAGTGTATGTATATATCATTTGGGATGGAGTATCTCTGGGTATATACACACGTCCATGGTAGTCCATACTCAATTTCATCAGGGGGCAAAGATGTATAGGTGTTGCAAATTCTACATAGTAATTCAGAAAGCATATATACAAATATACAGGTTGTACAGAAACTCATAAGTCAGGTTCACAGATCTTATAATTTGAAGACTGCCACCCAAACAGAATGGGAGAGATGTTACTGATCTTGCAGATTCCATATATATAAAGGTAGAGGTTGTCCCATGGCGCAAACCTATTTCAGATGGATTTTCATCACAGTGTGTATGGCTACCTGTAGGAACAGACACTCTACTCATCCCATATTGTTACTTGCCCAAGTGATATGCTAATTCCTCCCCGCTGTTGAGCCCACCAGGTTGTTTCGTGGAGAGATCTACAATATACCTGGACTCTAGTCTGCGGAGTCGTCTCAGCCTATCACCTCCTCTTACGTTTGGTGGAACCATGTCCAAACCAAAGAATCGGAGTAGTTTACGGTCTTTGCCATGCTCATCTGCAAAGTGCCGGGCGACCGGATATGAGGTGTCAACTTTCTCGATCGCCCGTTGGTGCTCCAGGATCCTCAGTTTGAGCTCCTTGATCGTACTGCCGATGTAGCGTAAGCCACACGGGCAGATCAAGCAATAGACCACAAACTGGGAACTACATGTGATGAAGTGCTTTATGGGCACTTTCATCCCGGTATCTGGTATTTCAAATGATAGCACCCGTTTGCTGCCACTGCAAGCCTTGCAATGGCCGCAAGGAAAGAAGCCTGCCATCCGCTTCAAGGAGTTACCTTTAGGTGATGGTTTCCTAAAATGGCTTGAGACAAGCATGTCACTGAGCGACCTAGCCCTGCTGAATGTAATTAAGGGGTAGGCTGGTAGGTCATCTGCAAGGACACTGTCAGTTTTCAAAATGTTCCAATTCTTAGCTAGCATAGCTTTCAGATCCCTCGCCCCTTTGGAATAAGGAGTGATGAGTCTGAATTTGCCTTCACTTTTTTTGGAGTTTCTGTTCCTACCAACTGTAGGACTTTCCGTAGCCAACAGTTGCGATCTCTGCATCTTCCTTACTTTTTTGAGGGTCTTAGAAAGTAAGGTGGTACCGTACCCCCTCATGGAAAATCTTTCTATGCACTCCGAGGCAGCCACCTCGAAATCGGAATCCTTGGAGCAGTTCCTACGGATCCTCAGGAGTTCTCCGTAGGGAATGCTGTTCTTGAGTGGGGTGGGATGGCTACTGCTGGCAAAGAGTGTAGAATTGCCAGCAGTGTCCTTTCTATGCAGGGTGGTATGCATCTGATTGTTTTCAATGTACACTCTCAGGTCTAGGTACTCCGCTCTCACCGGACTTACCGAGCCTGAGAAGTGCAGATTGAGATCGTTGTTGTTAAGGATCTTGATAAATTCCTCTGCTGAGTCCATCCCTCCATCCCACACAATGAACAGGTCGTCGATATACCGATACCAACTTATCACCTGCCCTGTCTCCGTCCCTGCCGTGCAGCTCCTGGGTACCTGCTCCTCCCACCAGCCCACGAAAAGGTTCGCATAGCTGGGGGCAAAGCAGGTACCCATCGCCGTCCCAGATGTTTGAATATACATCTGATCCTCGAAGAGGAAAATGTTGTTTGTAAGGCAGAACTCAGTGAATTCCAAAATCATTTGGTTGTGGCATGCATATTTCATTGGACGCTGGCCTAGAGCATGTTTTATGGCTTCCAGACCCTGCCCATGGTCTATACGGGTGTAGAGGCTAGTTATATCTAACACCATTAGCAGGTATCCAGTGTTCCATGTCATTTCCTGGATCTTGGTCAGGAAGTCTTTCGTGTCCCTTATATACGATTCCAGTTTGGTTACTAAGGGAAACAGAATGTTATCCACGAAGCGTGACATGTTCTCGGTCAAGCTCCCAATGGATGAAATTATTGGTCGTCCCGGAGGTTTTTCCATGTCTTTGTGGAGTTTCGGGAGATGATAAAAGGTTGGTAGCATGGGGGTGTGGTTCCTGAGAAAGAGATTTTCATCCTTCCCGAGCATGTTCTGGTTGTACCATTTCTGTACTAAGGCATCGTATTTCATTATGCTAGTTTGATATACCGCATTAGTGCATTCCCTGTAATAGGTGTTGTCTGCAAGTTGCCTTAAAGCTTCAGCTCGGTACATTTCCCGACTCATAAGAACCACATTGCCCCCTTTGTCAGAGGGCTTGATGACAATAGATTCTTCGTTCATCAGCCCCTTCAAGGCTTGGCGTTGATCCTCAGTGATGTTGTTGGTAGGTATTGACGGTTTGGATTTTCTGTAGGCGGTCAGGTCTCTTTTCATTGCCTCTGTGAAGACGTCGATAGCGTCCCAGGGTGTTTGTGGCACGAAGGTCGAAGCAGGCTTGAAAGTGCTCTCTTCTCTTTCCTGTTCGACCCCTTGAAGAACTGCCCGTTGGGCAATGGTCAGGTTCATTTGTTCTTGTTGCAAGTCCTGCTCCAATCGTAGGTCCTCCAGTGCCTCGATAGCTGGTAGATCTTTAGCACTTAAAATGTCCATTTCATTGACTTTTGGGCCTCTCTTGGTGCTTCTCAAGTGTGGGCGCATTTTGAAGTATTTATGTAACTTCAGCTTCCTAGTGAAACGAAATAAATCGATCCTAGTCTGTGTATACTCGAGGTCATTGGAGGGACAAAACGTGAGACCCAAACTCAGAACTTCCAATTCCGCCTCCGTCAATCGTTTGTTGGTCAGATTCACTACAGTTAGGTTGGTTTGATTGATTTGGTCGGTACCAGTTGTTGATTTCATAGTTCCTATTTCTTGGCAGTTTGGCGGCTCGTCCAACGGGATGTTCTTGCGTTTCCTCTGCCTGTTTTTCGCGCCCCCTGCCCTCCTCGTCCTCCTCCTCCGTTTGATGATGCTGCCGCACTGGCATTGGCACTGGTACTGGCACTTGCATCCGTGCTTGTTTCCACGTCTGGCGGTTTGTTCTTTCCGCCCCTTAGCCATGTGCTCTTGAGGACCTCGTATTCCTCCTGAAAAGGAGTCATCTCACGTAGGGCATCTTGTGTGGTTTGACGTCCGCCTTCCGAATCTTGATCATTCTGCCTTCTTTGTTCGTCTCCTGACTCATTCTCCGTCAGGTCCGATTCTGATGTAGCTGGTTCAGTTTCCGGTCTAGAGGCTGTTGATGCTGTCTGCGTTCTCTTTTGAAGGGCTTTTCGCGGGGCATCAAACTTCTTTGCGTACGTTAGGACGCGCCCGGTTGCATAATCATTAGCATCACGCTCATATTTCTCCTGTTTGCGCATCCTGATTTTTTGCTCGTACTTTGCCAGCCTGCCTTTCATCTGGTCTCGGTGCTGGGATATTATTGCCTTGGCCCCCGTATCCGTTTCTGCGTCAAGCTCTTCATTTATGGCATCAATTTCTTCCAATACTTTGCCCCTGTCGCTCCAGGCATACTTGACTAGAATTTTCAGTGTGCCCTCGCAATAGGAAGCCGTGTGGTCGAACCAGTCTGTTAGGAGCTGGGGATCAGGATGCTCATATGAAGGTACTGTGTGTACTCTCAGCCCCCTTGGTACTCTTTTCTCCTCAATGTAGTTAGTGAGGCTCGTCGCCTCCCACCACTTGCGCACTTCGCGCTCATGTAGTTTCTCCAACTTGATGAAAATGTCCTTTAATCTGCGCTCCTGTGTAGATTCAGCAGGGACTGTTGTTTTATCCGCCGCTTTTGCTGGAGCCCCCTTGCGCTTAAACATGTCCTTTGCTGCACTCATGCGCTCTGAGTCAGAAAACATTCTTCCGTGTTTTGTGACTGTAGATGATCACAGAGGGTATTGCTCAGACTGTTGCTAGGCAACCCCTGGTGCTTGTTATTTCCCTCGCGCCCGGCTGACTTTGATCCCGCTGACGTTCTACTGTTCAATGCTGCTACACGCTAAGCATATGCGTGATACACGGAAAGAAAGCAGATAGCTCACCGGTAGGATCGTCGATCTCAGGAGCCCCAGACCAGTCCAGCGCTGCCCAGCCACGGCGTCCTCGCCGGTTTTCAGCGTTCTCCTTACGTTATCGTTTTCCAGCAGCTACAGCGGTGCACAGCGTAACTCCTCTTCGGAACACGCTCAATACCCACAGAAAAGCTATATATATACACATTTTTTAATGTTCTTTTGTAAATATGTTTAGCAATATGTTTTCAGATGTAATACATGTTTTACTTTATTCAATGTTTTGCTTTGATATGTCAATATTTTTTATGTTTTATACACTTATGCATATAAATTATATATATATGTATATATATAAATATAATTATATGTATATAATCATATCTATATATGTATGATTTTAATACTATATATGTATATATATACTTGTATAAACATACACACATATACGTGTGTGTGTGTATGTGAATGTATGCATGTATATATGGAACAACTGAATAACTCCCAGTACTATGAAAAATTGAAAACAAGCCCGCTAGATAAAATCAAAAGAGAATTAGATCAAAAACTAAATCTATGGGAAGCAAAAGGCCTAATGGACTCTGACGAAAAGAAATATCTGACAGTCGATTTCCCCAGAACGGCAACATTATATTTTTGGCCAAAAATACATAAAGATCCCACTAAATCACCACGGAGACCTATTGTGTCAGCAAAGGGCTCATTGTTTGAACCACTAGCCAATTTAATCGACTATTACTTAAACCCCTACGTAAAACAACTGAAATCTTATGTAAAAGATACTACGGACTTCTTATGTGTCCTGAAGGAACTGACCTGGCAAACAAACTTTCTAATGATCCCTATGGATGTGACGGGGCTATATACCAACATTGACAATGAACTGGATCTAAATGCATGCAGATACTTTTTAAAGGAAGCACCATTCATTACAAAGATCACAATGATATGTTGATGGAAATGATCTGCAAGCTACTTACCAACAACATTTTATGTTTGGAGAATTGATGTACCGACAAAAGAATGAAGCCGCAAGGGGCTTTTCTTTCAGCCCATAGCTATGCTATGCTTGCATAGCTATGGGCTGGTGGGAAGAGACAATAGCATGGAACCAAAAACACCAAGAATATACCCAACACATTGTGACATGGAAAAGGTTCATAGATGACCTTTTTATAGTGTGGAATGGGAGTGAAGCAAAGTTCCAAGAATATTTTGTAATATTGAACACCAGCACCCCATGTCTAAAATTCACATATACAATGAGCAGAACAAAGGCAATCTTCCTGGACACGGAAGTGTATATAAGCAATAATCATATGGAAACAACACTTCACCGAAAAAGCACAGCTACAATGCAACCCTTGAAGCCACAAGCTTCCACCAACAATCACTAATATCCAGCATACCGTATGGAGAATTCCTCCACCTCAGGAGAATCTGTAGTGAGGAGAAGGAGTGGAATAAGCAGAGTACAAATACCATCAGACGTTTCCAAAAAAGGAAATACAACAAGAAAGTGGTTCAAAAATGCTGGGAAAGAGCAAACCAAAAATCAAGATTGGATTGCATGAAAAAGAAGACAGATCAGGCCACAACAGAGGAAGAACCAAATCCTAAAAAAGAACTGGAAAATTCTGCAATTAGACCCAGTAATTGGCAAAAAAAATGGGCAACCATCCAGTCATCACCTATAGAAGGGCCAAGAACCTACAAGACCAATTGATTCATAGCCATTTCAAAAAAAGAAAAAAGAAAAAACTGTGACTGAAAATCAAGGGCTTTGTTAAATGTTATACCTGTAAAGCGTGTGAAATCGCCCAGCCAACTACAGAAATAGCAATGCCCAACAAGAAAATGTGGCAAATCAGGGAATGCATAACATGTAACAGCCAATACACAGTTTATATGATCGAATGCCCCTGCAAACTAAGATACATCGGGAGCACCATCTGCGAACTTAAAAAACGTATCTTAGAACACATTCATTTGACAGTACATAAAGACAGGAGCAACGCAGTTGCTAAACATAGGGAAGCCCACCACAACGGAGACTGGAAAATGCTGCGATTTTGGGGCATAGAAACAATGTCTTTGTCTGACAGGGGAGGTCATAAGGAAAAACTTTTGCGGCAAAAAGAATCCAGACACATCCTAAACTTCAGGACGATGACCCCTTTTGGTCTCAACCAATCTGAAGAACTGTAAATACATCTGTAATTTTAGAAGGACATAATAACTTCCAATTTTTCAATCAATTTTATTTATTAATATGATTTTGGAACTCCTTAGAGATCCACATATTACAGGATAACAGATTAAACATATTAAAATGAGACCACATGTAGTCAACTTATTCTACAGTAATATACAAATTATCATGCCATTTAACTAGTACAGTTCTAAAAAACATTTGAAAAAATTAAAAATTCTGTTACAGAAAATGTCATTTGGGGGACAAAAGATCGCATCTATCAAAGATCTAGCTGATAAAATACCAAACTGAATACATACGGGCTTTACCCACAACCGACGATGGGCCATTAGTGCTGGACAAACTAACAAAACATGTATGGAGTCTTGGACTGAAATATTACAAAAGTTACATATATTGGATATACCGTGCCATTTGGCTAGCAGCTTATTCAATGGAAGGAGATCTTGCCTAAGGAGCAGCCAAAAGCGGCGCAAACCGTGGGGTATATTCCAAGAGACAAAAGGTTGTATTTGTCTAAGCAAACAAGAGTCAACAGCTTGGGTAGTCCCCTTTTTTTGTATAATCAGGTTGCGATCCCTTTCATAGCTCAACTTCCATGTTGCTTGTTTTAATGACATCAGACCTCTTGAGGCGGAAGCCGGGAGGGTCACTACGCTGTGTTTTTAACTTGAATTGTGCATTTGATTTCTGTTATTTTAAAAACAAACTAGCACCATCTCTGGGCATTTACCGCGCTGCAGTTTTAGAGGCAGCGGCGGGATTTGTTGTGTTGCCGCGATTTTTGGGACACTGAGGCCACGCCCACCAACACCAGGCCACGCCCCCCTCCACACCAGCATTTAAAGCGCGCTGATTCGCTAGCGCGATCCCTGACATCAGACCTCTTGAGGCGGAAGCCGGGAGGGTCACTACGCTGTGTTTTTAACTTGAATTGTGCATTTGTGATTTCTGTTATTTTAAAAACAAACTAGCACCTTCTCTGGGCATTTACCGCGCTGCAGTTTTAGAGGCAGCGGCGGGATTTGTTGTGTTGCCGCGATTTTCGGGACACTGAGGCCACGCCCACCAACACCAGGCCACGCCCCCTCCACACCAGCATTTAAAGCGCGCTGATTCGCTAGCGCGATCCCTGACATCAGACCTCTTGAGGCGGAAGCCGGGAGGGTCACTACGCTGTGTTTTTAACTTGAATTGTGCATTTGTGATTTCTGTTATTTTAAAAACAAACTAGCACCTTCTCTGGGCATTTACCGCGCTGCAGTTTTAGAGGCAGCGGCGGGATCTGTTGTGTTGCCGCGATTTTCGGGACACTGAGGCCACGCCCACCAACACCAGGCCACGCCCCCCTCCCTATTACCCACCCCTACTAATATGTGCAATTTCCGGAAGCGCAGCGGACGAGCGCAGCGGGCGCGACGATTGCGCGCCGAAGGCGCGCATAACGCAAGCTCGTCTGTGCTCGTCCGCGCCGAGGACGGGCCCAGGGCCACCCCCCCTGTTCTGCCTGGTCCACGACCCATCATCAATACTCCTCTGCTAGGTTACTCCTCCGCAGAACTCCGGAGCTATAAATCTTATGCCGAAATAGCCCATCCCATACCCCTCTGTAATTACGACTCTTGCATTGGACCGCTTACATGTCCCACATGCATAAAGATACCGTCTACAGACACTATCACCTCCATACCCACAGTGTCTGCAGCTTTAATAAACGTTCGTTCCTTACCCAAACACAAAATGGAAATCGCCGAGTTCATTGACTCCCATCACCTGGACCTATTATTCATCACCGAAACATAGGGAGATGAATCCTCTGGACCTGATTTCAGAGATGCCATGCCTAACATTTACTGTGTAAGCAAGCTAAACAGACCCCTAAGAAAAGGGGGAGGAATAGCAATCATACATAAAGAGCACCTAAAATTAACAACATCAGAAACTACTCTCCCTGAGTGCGAAACTCTCCTCTTTGCCATACGCACCTCCAGTAAAACTACCTTTAGAGGTTTGTTAATTTACCGCCCCCCAGGATCCAGATCTAAATTTCTCTCAAATGTAGACAAAATCATCGAGATGTCTATCGGAGCCCAACACTTCACCGTATTAGGTGACTTCAATTTTCATCTTGAATCTCATGATGACCTTGATACAGGAACATTATTAGGTGACATGGAGTCAGTAGACCTCCTACAAATTGTCAAATCACCTACCCACTCAGCAGGGCATACCTTAGACGGCCTATTCACCAACGACAGAGATATTACAATCAATAAGGTTCTTCCTCTAACATGGACAGACCACTCGGCAGTTTGTTTTTCAGTCCCCATCACTCCTTGCCCACCCTCCCAGACTACTTCTGTACCAACAAAATTCAGAGACTGGAAAAACATTAATATCAACCAGCTCACTGAGATCATACGGGACAGTCCTCCGCTAAACAATCAAGACCCTGTAGCTGCGTCAGCCACCTACTTAAACATCCTGAACTCAGCCTGTAACAAACTAGCCCCCACAAAAACATCTAACAGGAACAGAAAGCATCCTTCAGCCCCTTGGTTCTCGGAATCACTCAGATTGCAGCGCCAATATTGCAGGAACTTAGAAAGACAATGGCGTCGACACTATAATAACGCAGACAAGATCAGCTATAAAAATGCCCTTTCCAACTATAAAAAACTGATCACATCCGAGAAAACCACTTACTACACCAACCAAATCAACCAGGCCAAAAACTCATCAGGGAAAATGTTCCAGGTAGTAACATACCTGTCCAATCCTCCTCCACCCCCCTCAGAGGGATCACAGGACCTTTCAGATGCACTGGCCACATTTTTTGAAGTTAAGGTCAGAGCCATTTTCTCCACTTTTGCACCTGACCCTTCCTTATCCCCTACCGAGCACCCTACGACAAATAACACTCCAAATTTCTCAGCCTTCAAAAATATCACGAAAGATACGGTTCAACCCCTTATCGCCCGAACCAAATCTGGATCTCCATTTGATCCATGCCCTCCTGCTGTTCTCAACCTTATCCCAGAAGCTGTTGCCCCGTCACTCACTACGATCTGCAACGCAATGTTCACATCCGGCACTAACCCTTCAGTATGGAAGGAAGCCATTATCAAGCCGCTACTCAAAAAACCCAGTCTAGACCCGTCTCTCCCATCCAGTTACAGGCCTATTGCATGCCTTCCTTTTCCGGCTAAAATCTTTGAAAAGATCATGAACCAGCAACTGGCAACATACATCCACAACAACAACTTACTGGATGACACCCAGTTCGGGTTCCGTCAGGGACACGGCACAGAGACAGCTCTCCTGAAGGCGGCGGACGAGATTCGATCCATTATGGACAATGGAGGAGCTGCAATCCTCATACTTTTAGATCTGTCCGCAGCCTTCGACACGGTCGATCATGCCACTCTGATCGACCGTGTCGCGGCCATAGGAGTAAGGGACAAGGCTAAGGAGCTTCTGGCCTCATTCTTGTCAAACCGCCCACAAACGGTGAAGCTGGGACAATACACTTCCCAGACCTTCTCCCTGCCTTGCGGTGTACCACAGGGATCCTCGCTAAGCCCGACACTGTTCAATATATATGTGTCTGACTTAGCGAGGGTCATCAAGTCCCACGGTATCTCTCTCACTACATACGCAGACGACACACAACTGGTGTTGTCCGTATTCGATGATGGCCAAATAGTAGCGTCAAACTTCCAATCTGGCATGGAAGCAATAAGCTCCTGGATGTCATCAAACTGCCTCAAGCTAAATTCTGATAAAACAGAAGTGATGACATTCGGGAGACTACAACCAACCTGGTCTCCTCAATGGTGGCCCCAACAAATGGGACAACCTCCAGTACCAGTGGTCAAGGTACGAAACTTGGGGGTCATCTTCGACAACAAACTGTCCTTCCAGCAGCACGCAAACTCAGTGGTCTCATCTGCCTTCCACACCTTAAAAAAATAAAAAAACTCATCCCGTACCTACCATCTTCCGCAGGCAAAACTTTAGTCAGCACGCTAGTCTTTTCCAAGACCGACTATTGTAATGCCTTACTCCTAAATGCACAACAAAAGGTCCTCAATAAATTACAGACTGTGCAGAATGCAGCAGCTAGGACCCTGCTACGCATTCCTAAATTTGCATCTGTCTCCCCCTACATCCAACAGCTGCATTGGCTGCCGGTAAGGAGCCGCATCAAATTTAAAGCCTTGTGCATAGCGTACAAAGCCATTCATAACCATGGCCCCCTATTTTTAAAACAAGCCTTTCGCCCACCCGAACAGCAAAGAACATTGCGTTCATCTTCTGCCCATCTGCTAACAGTCCCCCGCACAAGAAGGGCTAACTGGGGAGACAAACGTTTCACCGTTGCCACAGCTAGACTGTGGAACACACTCCCTCTCCACCTTAAGTGTGCACCTACCCTGCTTAAGTTCAGAAAAAATCTGAAAACATGGCTATTCCATGCCTAGTTTCCTTTTCCTATGGAGAGTTCTGTGTCACAGCGCCGAGACACCCTCGGGTATTTGTGCGCTCTAAAAATCGCCAAAAATAAATAAATAAATAAATAAATGTGAGCTTTAATTGTTGTGTAGAGAGGTCTAGAAGGGTAGCTTCCTCCAGATCCAAGAGTGTAATGGCCTTCCTATAGTTCTTTACAAGAATTGAATACTCTTTTAGGGGGCCATCAACTCTTTTTTGATTAGGGATCTTAATGTGTCTGGCTTTCCTTTGATCAAACATATTACCCAGCGGATGACTCCTGCCAGACCCTGTGCCCAGCTGCTTCTTAGCCCAAATTCCAAGCAAAGGGCAGCTGTACTGCAGCTATTATTAGCCGAGATTAAGTTTCTCAAGAGAGAACCCTCGACAGTGTCCAAAAAGCCCCATTCGACTAAGTCGATAAGTTCAATGCCGTAAAGCAAAGTTGGGGGGACTTTTGCCCGGAATACCTCCAGCAGATATCCAAAATGTCTTTTACCAGTCGATTTGTATAGTGCTCTTAACCCGTTTCCCTGTGACTTTGCCTTGTGGGAGCTATTTTCAATATGGGATTTATTGCTCAGGTTACTGTTAACAACCTTGCCCAAAAATACGTAAGATGACACTCTTTCTAATTTTTGACCTCCCAGCTCCCAACTGAAGTTTTCTAACTTCAGTTTTTTTCTCCCCTCCATGCACATTACCTTACTTTTAGAGATATTTATTTTCAAAAAATGGTCTTCGGAGAATGTGTATAATGATTGCAGACGGTTATTGAGGCCTTTTGGGGTAAGGTCTAAAATCAATATATCGTCCGCATGCATTAGACAAGAAATATATGTGTCTCCCAAGCGTGGGGCAATGCCTTCACATGTGGATATAGTAAGGGGAAGATCACTAACGTAGAGGGAAAACAAGAGGGGGGCTAAAAGACAGCCCTGCTTGAGGCCGTTTGCCGATGGAATAAGCTGGGATAAGCCTCTTTCTCCCCCCAATAGCACTCTGCACCATGTGTTATCGTGTAAGTCTTGTACCAAACCTAAGAGTCCATGGGGCATTACCAAAGCATGTAGCTTTCTCCACAGTAATTGTCGGTCGACCTTATCAAAGGCCATGGAGAAATCTATGAATGCCACATAGACTCTCTCCTTTCTGGCTCCAATGTATTTGTCGGTTATTACCTGAAGGGCTGTCAAGTTGTCCAGGGTACCGTGATTTTTCCTGAAGCCCGTCTGCTCAATTGGAAGAATATTTGAATGATCCACCCAGACATTTATTCGTTTGAGCAGACATCTTGTGAAGACTTTGCCGATTGCGTCCAGTAATGCAATCTGGCGATAATTCTGAGGGGCTAGGCGATCACCTTTTTTAAACAACGGTACCAGGATACTTCCCTTCCAGGAGGGTAAAACCTTACCTCTTAATAAACAAATATTAAAGACTGGACAGAGTAACATACTCCATTTAGCCCTATTCTGTTTTAGTACGTTGATGGGCAATTCATCCGGGCCCATGGCCCCGGAATGCCGCATTTCTCCGATAGCCAAATCTATGTCCTTTTCTTTAAATGGTTCTAAAGGCGCACTCATTTCTTTTGGCCAAACTTGAGGGACCACCGTGTTATTACTTGCATAGAGGTTGGAAACAAAATCCCTCCATATTTGTTCCTCAATAGCGATAGGTGAGGGGCTTGTTCTCATTCCGCACCCCTCGCCTATGAGAGACCAAAATTGCCTCATTTCCCCGTGGATAGCAGCTTCTCTTATTTTTACCCAAATGATATCCTCTTTTTCTTTGCGTAATCTGGTCAATAGCCTTCTCCTTTTCCTTTTTAGCTTAGTTATTTTTTGTGCTATATCAACCGATCTATTTAGGTATTGAGCCCTTACTAATTTATTTATTTCTGTATTTAGCAGTCTCAAAGGGCTTGGGGATATTCCAATAAGTTTTTTTCTTGTTAAGTTTTTTTGTCCCTGCTACCACTGACTTCATGAAAAGGCAAAAATTTTCAATTTCAAAGCCATACCAGGAAGGGAGCTCAGATATTGCTGTATCCAGCATTACTTCCAAATTTCGATTCGCCCTCGCATTCCAGTGGCACCTTCCTGATTTAGAGTTGAAATTTGTTTGGTCATTATTCAGCGACCACCGATCACATCTTGGAGGCTTTACATTCATCGAGATGGAAAGGATTTTGTGATCGCTTAGCGGTGTGTCAATAATATTGAGGTCCTTCAACAGCTCGAATGAATGGGTCCCCATTATTACGAAATCTAAAATCGATTCCCCTCGATAGGATTTATGTGTGAAGTTAGCCGGGGAGTCCGAGAGGAGTCTCCCGTTTGCTATGATCCCGTCCATTTCTGCCAACTCCTTTAGTAATATTTTGCCACGTTTATTTGTTTTTATGCTTTCAGGAAACACTGCCCGGGGAATATGGAGAGTTTCTTCTCTAAATTTATCGCAGAATAAATTTATGCTTAAATTGGAAATCTTGCAATTCAGGTCCCCGACTAAAATTATATCCGTCATCGGATCTTTCTCCCTAATACTCTGGATGTGCAAAAAGACCCTTTTAAGTATTGCATTAAAACCAACTTCTGGTGGAATGTAGCCATTAATCAGGACCAGACGATTATCAGTTTCTGGGTTACCTGACCTAAATATGGTTACCACTTGGAACAGTTTGCTGGGGTCCATATAGTGCCCATAGTTCCAATTTATTCTGTTTGATAAAAGGCAGGCTATCCCCCCACTGGCATGTCCTTTTTTGTTCAAAGTGGCACTGCCTTCCAAAACATAATAATCTTTCCCTATTTGGATTTTATCGGGGCACCATGTCTCCTGGAGGCATATTATATTTGCCTCCAGGGATAAAAGGAAAGCCGTTTTCTCCGGACTGTTTTTTAGGCCCGCTGCATTCCAAGATATTATAGATAGTTTTTTGATACAGATGCAGATTATTTGGATGTTTATTTAAGGATTTTTCTGCCAAAACTCTGGGGAGCCAATTCCATTGGACACTTTCGTCTCCAGTATCTGGTTGGTATGATAACAGGGGAGGGGCGGGATAGGACACCATACGGGAGTCCTTAGACTTACGTATTTTTAACTCTGTAAGTTCGCCTGCCTTGTTTATACTCCCTGTTGCTGCTTGCAACAGGGAGAATGGGGGTTTCTGGGAGGTTTTGGATTTAAGGACATTGATTTGTCTAGTGTGCCCCAACACCGGGATTACGTCTATCCCTATGCTCTGCAGATCTTTTGAGTGTTGTAGAATTAGATTGGCTACTAACTTAGAGTAGAACCTCACCCTAGTTATCATCCCCACTTCTGATTTTAATATTTGTACCCTATCCAGATCGGCTGATTGTATTAATTTCAAGTTGGCAGATTCTTCAAAATATTTGAGTAAGAGGGATCTGTTCAAAATGCATTCGGTATCAAAAAGGGGAGAAAATTCTACACATTCGGTATCTATGTATTTCTCTTTGGGCTCTGCTAGTGTAGCACCTCTCGCAACTGCTCCCGAAAAGGATGTTGCTAGAGGGTTAAGTATTGGGACTACTTTGCTGGGGGAGTTATGGTCCTGTCCTGGGAATAATGGATTTTTGGACCCAATTGTATCCCTATTAGCGGAAATTTGTTGAAAGAGGATATTTGTATCAACTGTTGATGGTAGGGGAGGATAGGAAGTAGATAATATTGCTGATGTGGCCGAAGGCGGGGGAGCAATGTTTTCCTTAATGCTCTTAATTTCAGGGTAGTTTTCCTTTTCAGCTGCCATCTGAGTTTGATGTACCTCATTATTTATAGGTGAATTAGGATGTTTTCTAAAGAGGATTTTCCTCCGCCTATTTTTTTCTATCCGTCTCAAAAGTTTCCTTTTATTTTTTCCGTTCTTTTTTATTTCCTCTGCCTTCCCTTTGTTACCATTCTCTTCCGGAGCATCGTCCGCCTCTCTATCTCCATCTCCCAGTTGCTTCTTAAAAATCGGGAAAAGGTCATTCCCAAATTTTGGAGGGAGTTCCCCACAGGATTTAATTTCTGAGTCATTAACTGAAAGGCGAGTTAGGGTAGGGGATGCCTGAAGAACACTTACTTTTCCATCCTCATATGCTTCATTTGAAGTGTTGTTGACTTTAGATAACTGATCTTTTATTTCTGCGCCATTTAATACTAGGGAAGGGGAGGACTGCTCATTTTGGGCTACGTCCTTCTCTTTTTGAGTACCCAGTAAGACTTTTAGAATTTTGGTCACTGTATCTAAAACACAGTCAGAGCCCCCCACAAATTTTTCCAATAGTTGTAAAATGGACGACAATATGTGTTCTAATATATGGAGGAAATCAGAAATGGGTTTGTCTGTCCCCTGACATTGTAGTGCATTTATCCCAGTCAGATTTAGGTTGGGACTAATGGAAAAATTTGAATGTGAGGACTTGGAAGGGGTACTGCTATACAGCTGCAGGCCAGCGTGGGTTGATGTTATCGGGGTTTTTAGGTCCATCTCAGCTTTGGCCAAGTCATTCTCTATGTATCTTTGACATAAGTCTTTGTCTAGCACCATAGGGGACAGACCATTATTGAAAGAAACTTTTGTTGGGGATGTATTTAATGTATGATGGACATCTACTTGTGGGATTTTCCCTATATGCAAGTTATCATCTTCTACGTCTTTCTTAGCTTTTATAATTACTTCTGGCACT
Organism: Lissotriton vulgaris; assembly: GCF_964263255.1. Taxonomy (NCBI): domain Eukaryota; kingdom Metazoa; phylum Chordata; class Amphibia; order Caudata; family Salamandridae; genus Lissotriton; species Lissotriton vulgaris. The sequence continues at coordinate 87,974 of NW_028243872.1, read as the reverse complement.
AATTCGATATTATTTTTCATTGTGGAAAATAGGGGAGGAGAGAAATCACTCTCAGAGGTTAGAGGAACTACTTTTGTTACAACTGTACTATTATCCACAATTTCCTTTCTATTTTCAGACAACTCTCTTGAAGTATTGGGTAATATATCTAAGTGAATGGCTCCGGAATCCTTAATATCAACAGATTTATTGTCCGCCATTGCAGCTTTATTCTTGCCCCTTTCCCAAAGATTGAAAAGCTGACAAGTGCTTTTCAGATTGGTAGCCTGACCAAGCTTATTTCGGAGGGGGTTCGATCTGGTTTTTGAGCTTGATCTTCCTACCAGTATTCTCCCGGACCTCAATTTTTTTGTCATCATCCCAATCAAACAATGGCAGCGGGAAAACTAAGACTAAAATTATAAAAGCGGTTGCTAATTTATAAGCCTAAGCCGAAGTGCTTGATAATTTTTCTCTAGTGTTTGTGTTTGATGAATTAAATCTAAAGATAACAAGCGGAGTCTACAAATCCAAAATGGTTGACGTATACCTTCTGGTACAAATCTCATGTACGGCAAGAAGGTCACGAGGCACGAATTCAGGACAAACAACTTGTGGAGAAACAAATGTTGGAGGACTGGCCTAGCCTAGCCTTCTTGTGCCTCTGAGGGCCTCAGAGGGCCCGCCCTTGTCCTGGGCTTCTCCCAGGCGCTTCCCGCGCGCTCCCGCGCAGCGGGTGTGTGTCTCGTATAATATTGAGAGGGAGGTGATGGGGGCGTGGCCACCAGGGAGAGCGTCACCAGGTGATTCAGGTGATTGGAGCAGCACGGACTCTTGGGAGTTTGAGTCCTGCTCTCAGCACGCTCGCAGCCCTGTGGTGGAAATGTCTTCTGCACTTTTTTGGCCAGACAACAGCACAGTAGCGCGAAGCGGGACCCGCGGAGCGGGTCCGGCAAGCAGTAGCGTCTCTCTATGCCCCAGCCAGATCACGATGCAAGGGAAGCCTCCAGTCGCCTCCAACGCCGAGATTTCGATCAACAAACAACAGGTATCCAACTGGCAGCAGTTTCCAGGTTCTTTTACCAGGATGCAGGGGGGCGTGGCCACCAGGAGAGCGTCACCAGGTGATTCAGGTGATTGGAGCAGCACGGACTCTTGGGAGTTTGAGTCCTGCTCTCAGCACGCTCGCAGCCCTGTGGTGGAAATGTCTTCTGCACTTTTTTGGCCAGACAACAGCACAGTAGCGCGAAGCGGGACCCGCGGAGCGGGTCCGGCAAGCAGTAGGGTCTCTCTATGCCCCAGCCAGATCACGATGCAAGGGAAGCCTCCAGTCGCCTCCAACGCCGAGAGTTCGATCAACAAACAACAGGTATCCAACTGGCAGCAGTTTCCAGGTTCTTTTACCAGGATGCAGGGGGGCGTGGCCACCAGGGAGAGCGTCACCAGGTGATTCAGGTGATTGGAGCAGCACGGACTCTTGGGAGTTTGAGTCCTGCTCTCAGCACGCTCGCAGCCCTGTGGTGGAAATGTCTTCTGCACTTTTTTGGCCAGACAACAGCACAGTAGCGCAAAGCGGGACCCGCGGAGCGGGTCCGGCAAGCAGTAGCGTCTCTCTATGCCCCAGCCAGATCACGATGCAAGGAAAGCCTCCAGTCGCCTCCAACGCCGAGAGTTCGATCAACAAACAACAGGTATCCAACTGGCAGTAGTTTCCAGGTTCTTTTACCAGGATGCAGGGGGGCGTGGCCACCAGGGAGAGCGTCACCAGGTGATTCAGGTGATTGGAGCAGCACGGACTCTTGGGAGTTTGAGTCCTGCTCTCAGCACGCTCGCAGCCCTGTGGTGGAAATGTCTTCTGCACTTTTTTGGCCAGACAACAGCACAGTAGCGCGAAGCGGGACCCGCAGAGCGGGTCCGGCAAGCAGTAGCGTCTCTCTATGCCCCAGCCAGATCACGATGCAAGGGAAGCCTCCAGTCGCCTCCAACGCCGAGAGTTCGATCAACAAACAACAGGTATCCAACTGGCAGCAGTTTCCAGGTTCTTTTACCAGGATGCAGGGGGGCGTGGCCACCAGGGAGAGCGTCACCAGGTGATTCAGGTGATTGGAGCAGCACGGACTCTTGGGAGTTTGAGTCCTGCTCTCAGCACGCTCGCAGCCCTGCGGTGGAAATGTCTTCTGCACTTTTTTGGCCAGACAACAGCACAGTAGCGCGAAGCGGGACCCGCGGAGCGGGTCCGGCAAGCAGTAGCGTCTCTCTATGCCCCAGCCAGATCACGATGCAAGGGAAGCCTCCAGTCGCCTCCAACGCCGAGAGTTCGATCAACAAACAACAGGTATCCAACTGGCAGCAGTTTCGAGGTTCTTTTACCAGGATGCAGGGGGGCGTGGCCACCAGGGAGAGCGTCACCAGGTGATTCAGGTGATTGGAGCAGCACAGACTCTTGGGAGTTTGAGTCCTGCTCTCAGCACGCTCGCAGCCCTGTGGTGGAAATGTCTTCTGCACTTTTTTGGCCAGACAACAGCACAGTAGCGCGAAGCGGGACCCGCGGAGCGGGTCCGGCAAGCAGTAGCGTCTCTCTATGCCCCAGCCAGATCACGATGCAAGGGAAGCCTCCAGTCGCCTCCAACGCCGAGAGTTCGATCAACAAACAACAGGTATCCTATATGCAATCTCGTTTACAAACACAACTTCATGCAATTGTTAACAACCCTTCACTGCCCACCATCCCTTCACATTGCTACAACAACTTACCCATATTCAGGGGACCAATTCCAACACCCACCAATCCCCCACCAACATTGTGAACCATTGACATTTATATACACAATCATAATTCACTCAGGCCCATTACAGGGGAAACCTTGTTACCTATTGATTGTCACAAAACAACCCTGCCCACTAGAGGGCGGAAAACGCACATGTCAACACATCACGCAATCACGAATACATCATACAGCCAAACACGGGATGAATAAAAGACATCCATCACATTCCTCACATAGACTGTTAAAACTGTTGTGTGATGTAACTTTATGTCACTTTGTGTTTCTTTATAAAATGGAGCACTCTGCAAAACTTTGGAGTGACTACAATGCCCACAATTCTTGCGAATCGGGGGTGTGGCATATATAAACATAAAAAATGTTGTGGTGTTGGTGACGCCCCTTTTGGGGGAGTGACTTTGTATGCAACTTTATTGTTTTGTTTATAAGTTGTGAAAATGCACTTTACAAATTGACCGTGAACAAGACAGCGGAGGCTGTCGAAACGCGTTGGTTTTTGCTTTGTTTTCTATACCCCAATGGATTGAAGAATAAATTAATAGAATACCGTTCTGTGTGGACTGCGACTAATTAACTGTGACTCCAAGTTTCTTCTATCTTGAGGAATCGTTGTTGTGATATATTTATGTATATATATATATAAAACACTATTATTAAAAAATATATTTGCCATCATATTATATATAAGTATATTACCTACTGGCGGTCGCCAGTAGGTATATATAGTTAGGATTTTTTCCCTATGGGATTTCTGAAAATTCTATGTCTAATAACTTTGGCGTTTGTGGACGGAATCGGCTGAAATTTTCAGGAAAATGGCACATTTTGTTTCTGAGCAGCCCCTGAAAATTTGGGGGGGTTTCGTCAAGGGGGGGCTGAGAAAAAAGGGGGGTCCCAAAGCGCGTTTTTCCCATGTTAATTTCCATAGGGCGGTTGGCCTCACTTTTAGCTCGAACGGCTGAATGGATTTGCACGAAACTTGGCAAAATTGTAGGGACTGTTAGCCCGATGTGCCTTTGCTAGGTCTCAATATATGTGCTTCAGTGGATTTTGAGAAATTAACGTTTAAATCAAGATATATATCTGTAACAGCGCTCCGGGCAGCGATCCGGTTCGCGTACTTTTCGCTTATCGGAACTTTGCGATGCGAAGCTGATTGGCTCTCCGGTGTCTGTCAACATTCTAAACAGTCCGGTGCGGCCGCCATCTTGTCTCTCGGTAGGATCGAGAGACAAGAGGAGGCCAAAACAAAGGGGGAAATGAAGGAAAGGGGGCAAGGTAGACCCCTTCTGACCCCCTAGGATTGAAGAGGGGATATTATAGAGCCACGCTGGGCCCAAAAAAAAAAAAAAAAAAAATTCCGATTTTTTCGCCGTAGAGACGCGTCTTGGTACGCGAACTGGGCAGCTAACTGGGCAGCTAACCGGGAAGCTAACCGGCAGTGTAACGGGAGTCTGACGAGTAGCTGATTGGCTGTCAACATTGTAAACAGTCCGGAGCGGCCGCCATCTTGTCTCTCGGTAGGATCGAGAGACAAGAGGGGGCCAAAACAAAGGGGGAAATGAAGGAAAGGGGCAAGGGAGACCCCTTCTGACCCCCTAGGATTGATGAGGGGATATTATAGAGCCACGCTGGGCCCAAAAAAAAAAATTCCGATTTTTTCGCTTTAGAGACGCGTCTTGGTACGCGAACCGGGCAGCTAACCGGCAGTGTAACGGGAGTCTGAGGAGAAGCTGATTGGCTGTTATCATTGTAAACAGTCTGGAGCGGCCGCCATCTTGTCTCTCTGTGGGATCGAGAGACAAGAGGTGGAAAAAAGGTGTAAATGAATGAAAGGGGTAAGGCAGACCCCTCCTGAACCCCTAGGATTGATGAGGGGGTTATTAAAGTTCCCTGGGGGGTGAGAAAAAAAAATGCGATTTTTCGCGGTAAAGGTGCTTCCTGGTACGTTAACCGGGCAGCTAACCGGCAGCGTAACGGGAGTCCGACATATTGTGTTTTTTGAACGTTTGTGATATGTGCACGTGTGGATTTTGTCTAATTAAGGTTAAAAAAATATATATATATCTTTAAGCGTGTTTTGGCGCGCTTACGTTTTGTGTTTGGTTTGCGCTGCAGAGACGATACGTCACGGTTATGCGATGCATCATGAGGCGTCTCACGGGCTACGTGATACGTCACTTAATAAAGAATATATTTTACAGCTATAGATATTAGCTTTTAAAAAAACAATGAAATTCACAGAAAAAACCATAGGTTATAGACCATATATAGTTAGGAATTTGCATTTACAAAACCTTGAAAATTCACTGAAAAAACCATAGGTTATAGACCATATATAGTTAGGGATTAGCATTTAAAAAACCTTATTTTATTTGCACAAAACCATTGAAATTCCATATATAGTTAGTTGCACTAACTATATATTGCGGACCCGCAATCCACTGCTAATGATGTCACATATTACATCATTCATGACATGGTCAGTGACATCACTGATGACATCACTGATGACATCTCAAATGACATCACTGATGACATCACTGATGACATCTCAAATGACATCACTGATGACATCACTGACATCTCATTTGACATTACTGATTACATCACTGATGATATCATTTATGTGATAATACATCTTCAGACTCTAATATAACCTTAGATACACTCAGTGTAAACAGGCACTCACAGACTGTCACACATCCATGGAGTTACTCACACACCTAGTCAGTCATGCAAAGAATCAATCACACCTCCATTTCCTCAACTATACAGTTATACACACCTTACTTATTCAAACATATACTAACACATATTTACTCTCTTATACAATCCTTGATACAAGTTCACAATGATTCATACAGCCACTCTCACATTCACTGGCTCTTATGTTCAGTTATTTATATATGTCAACTCTCACATGGAGTGTGTTTTACATATGTACTTACTTTGACATGTAGAACTGAGATATCCATTCACTCACCAATATACTCATGCACACAGTCAACTGTCCATACAGCTGTTTCTACATGCACTTTTGAAGCCATACACCTAGGGAATCAACTGCTCACACATCTATGCACAGAGTTATACACCTCCCAGCCACCCACACACATACTCAGTCTCCCATACAAATACTTGGGCAACCATTCAATAACCCATATAGTTACTGATATAGCTACTGATTTAAACATGCAGCAGTTTACAGAAGAACATAAATAATGATTGCCAAATTAAGACACTTTAATCACTAACCCATGCACTCAGTGAGACACATTTAATCATTCTCTCATACAGTCAGTCATGCACCTACTAAATCCTTCATCCAGACACTTATACATCCACTCATTCTTCAATATGTAAGACATATTTTAACTTTACAGAAACATACAGTCACTGGGTGTTGTCATCAGTGATGTCATTTGAGATGTCATCAGTGATGTCATCAGTGATGTCATTTGAGATGTCATCAGTGATGTCATCAGTGATGTCACTGACCATGTCATGAATGATGTAATATGTGACATCATTAGCAGTGGATTGCGGGTCCGCGATATATAGTTAGTGCAACTAACTATATATGGAATTTCAATGGTTTTGTGCAAATAAAATAAGGTTTTTTAAATGCTAATCCCTAACTATATATGGTCTATAACCTATGGTTTTTTCAGTGAATATATATATATATATATATATATTCCTTCAAAAACGCCCTGCAATGAGAGGCGCACTCCTCCAGCTGTCAGGTAACAACCCTTTATTTCCAAAAACCGGAGTGCAACTCCGACAGATTATGTCCATTTGCCTAATGCATTTCGGAGCTTACTTTCTCCATCCTCAGAGGCACGTTGTCAGCACACCGATCACAGTTCCATTCAGCCCCTCGCGTTGCTGCACCACTTTATTGACCTCCCGTGTGTCCATTTTGCTGAGGTGCACGCTGGGACTTATAGTGCAGGAATCCAATTATTAGCCTCCAGTGGCTTGTGTGCTGCACAATGTTTTTATGAACTGCTTTTCACCCTCCTGTGGGCTTCGGGGTTGCAATCCGGTTTTCTAATCAAGGAACACAGCTGCGCCGTCACAGTCCTGGGCAGTGCCAGTAAGACGAGCCCCAGATGAGAAACCAGGGGGTGGTGCGATCTCTCTGCGGCTGGACCTGCCGCATATTATCTTCCTTCAAAAACGCCCTGCAATGAGAGGCGCACTCCTCCAGCTGTCAGGTAACAACCCTTTATTTCCAAAAACCGGAGTGCAACTCCGACAGATTATGTCCATTTGCCTAATGCATTTCGGAGCTTACTTTCTCCTTCCTCAGAGGCACGTTGTCAGCACACCGATCACAGTTCCATTCAGCCCCTCGCGTTGCTGCACCACTTTATTGACCTCCGGTGTGTCCATTTTGCTGAGGTGCACGCTGGGACTTATAGTGCAGGAATCCAATTATTAGCCTCCAGTGGCTTGTGTGCTGCACAATGTTTTTATGAACTGCTTTTCACCCTCCTGTGGGCTTCGGGGTTGCAATCCGGTTTTCTAATCAAGGAACACAGCTGCGCCGTCACAGTCCTGGGCAGTGCCAGTAAGACGAGCCCCAGATGAGAAACCAGGGGGTGGTGCGATCTCTCTGCGGCTAGACCTGCCGCATATTATCTTCCTTCAAAAACGCCCTGCAATGAGAGGCGCACTCCTCCAGCTGTCAGATAACAACCCTTTATATCTGGGGCTCGTCTTACTGGCACTGCCCAGGACTGTGACGGCGCAGCTGTGTTCCTTGATTAGAACGGGCTGAATGGAACTGTGATCGTGTGCTGACAACGTGCCTCTGAGGAAGGAGAAAGTAAGCTCCGAAATGCATTAGGCAAATGGACATAATCTGTCGGAGTTGCACTCCGGTTTTTGGAAATAAAGGGTTGTTACCTGACAGCTGGAGGAGTGCGCCTCTCATTGCAGGATGTTTTTGAAGGAAGATAATATGCGGCAGGTCCAGCCGCAGAGAGATCGCACCACCCCCTGGTTTCTCATCTGGGGCTCGTCTTACTGGCACTGCCCAGGACTGTGACGGCGCAGCTGTGTTCCTTGATTAGAAAACCGGATTGCAACCCCGAAGCCCACAGGAGGGTGAAAAGCAGTTCATAAAAACATTGTGCAGCACACAAGCCACTGGAGGCTAATAATTGGATTCCTGCACTATAAGTCCCAGCGTGCACCTCAGCAAAATGGACACACCGGAGGTCAATAAAGTGGTGCAGCAACGCGAGGGGCTGAATGGAACTGTGATCGGTGTGCTGACAACGTGCCTCTGAGGAAGGAGAAAGTAAGCTCCGAAATGCATTAGGCACATGGACATAATCTGTCGGAGTTGCACTCCGGTTTTTGGAAATAAAGGGTTGTTACCTGACAGCTGGAGGAGTGCGCCTCTCATTGCAGGGCGTTTTTGAAGGAAGATAATATGCGGCAGGTCCAGCCGCAGAGAGATCACACCACCCCCTGGTTTCTCATCTGGGGCTCGTCTTACTGGCACTGCCCAGGACTGTGACGGCGCAGCTGTGTTCCTTGATTAGAAAACCGGATTGCAACCCCGATGCCCACAGGAGGGTGAAAAGCAGTTCATAAAAACATTGTGCAGCACACAAGCCACTGGAGGCTAATAATTGGATTCCTGCACTATAAGTCCCAGCGTGCACCTCAGCAAAATGGACACACCGGAGGTCAATAAAGTGGTGCAGCAACGCGAGGGGCTGAATGGAACTGTGATCGGTGTGCTGACAACGTGCCTCTGAGGAAGGAGAAAGTAAGCTCCGAAATGCATTAGGCAAATGGACATAATCTGTCGGAGTTGCACTCCGGTTTTTGGAAATAAAGGGTTGTTACCTGACAGCTGGAGGAGTGCGCCTCTCATTGCAGGGCGTTTTTGAAGGAAGATAATATGCGGCAGGTCCAGCCGCAGAGAGATCGCACCACCCCCTGGTTTCTCATCTGGGGCTCGTCTTACTGGCACTGCCCAGGACTGTGACGGCGCAGCTGTGTTCCTTGATTAGAAAACCGGATTGCAACCCCGAAGCCCACAGGAGGGTGAAAAGCAGTTCATAAAAACATTGTGCAGCACACAAGCCACTGGAGGCTAATAATTGGATTCCTGCACTATAAGTCCCAGCGTGCACCTCAGCAAAATGGACACACCGGAGGTCAATAAAGTGGTGCAGCAACGCGAGGGGCTGAATGGAACTGTGATCGGTGTGCTGACAACGTGCCTCTGAGGAAGGAGAAAGTAAGCTCCGAAATGCATTAGGCAAATGGACATAATCTGTCGGAGTTGCACTCCGGTTTTTGGAAATAAAGGGTTGTTACCTGACAGCTGGAGGAGTGCGCCTCTCATTGCAGGGCGTTTTTGAAGGAAGATAATATGTGGCAGGTCCAGCCACAGAGAGATCGCACCACCCCCTGGTTTCTCATCTGGGGCTCGTCTTACTGGCACTGCCCAGGACTGTGACGGCGCAGCTGTGTTCCTTGATTAGAAAACCGGATTGCAACCCCGAAGCCCACAGGAGGGTGAAAAGCAGTTCATAAAAACATTGTGCAGCACAAAAGCCACTGTAGGCTAATAATTGGATTCCTGCACTATAAGTCCCAGCGTGCAACTCAGCAAAATGGACACACCGGAGGTCAATAAAGTGGTGCAGCAACCCGAGGGGCTGAATGGAACTGTGATCGGTGTGCTGACAACGTGCCTCTGAGGAAGGAGAAAGTAAGCTCCGAAATGCATTAGGCAAATGGACATAATCTGTCGGAGTTGCACTCCGGTTTTTGGAAATAAAGGGTTATTACCTGACAGCTGGAGGAGTGCGCCTCTCATTGCAGGGCGTTTTTGAAGGAAGATAATATGCGGCAGGTCCAGCCGCAGAGAGATCGCACCACCCCCTTGTTTCTCATCTGGGGCTCGTCTTACTGGCACTGCCCAGGACTGTGACGGCGCAGCTGTGTTCCTTGATTAGAAAACCGGATTGCAACCCCGAAGCCCACAGGAGGGTGAAAAGCAGTTCATAAAAACATTGTGCAGCACACAAGCCACTGGAGGCTAATAATTGGATTCCTGCACTATAAGTCCCAGCGTGCACTTCAGCAAAATGGACACACCCGAGGTCAATAAAGTGGTGCAGCAACGCGAGGGGCTGAATGGAACTGTGATCAGTGTGCTGACAACGTGCCTCTGAGGAAGGAGAAAGTAAGCTCCGAAATGCATTAGGCATATGGACATAATCTGTCGGAGTTGCACTCCGGTTTTTGGAAATAAAGGGTTGTTACCTGACAGCTGGAGGAGTGCGCCTCTCATTGCAGGGCGTTTTTGAAGGAAGATAATATGCGGCAGGTCCAGCCGCAGAGAGATCGCACCACCCCCTGGTTTCTCATCTGGGGCTCGTCTTACTGGCACTGCCCAGGACTGTGACGGCGCAGCTGTGTTCCTTGATTAGAAAACCGGATTGCAACCCCGAAGCCCACAGGAGGGTGAAAAGCAGTTCATAAAAACATTGTGCAGCACACAAGCCACTGGAGGCTAATAATTGGATTCCTGCACTATAAGTCCCAGCGTGCACCTCAGCAAAATGGACACACCGGAGGTCAATAAAGTGGTGCAGCAACGCGAGGGGCTGAATGGAACTGTGATCGGTGTGCTGACAACGTGCCTCTGAGGAAGGAGAAAGTAAGCTCCGAAATGCATTAGGCAAATGGACATAATCTGTCGGAGTTGCACTCCGGTTTTTGGAAATAAAGGGTTGTTACCTGACAGCTGGAGGAGTGCGCCTCTCATTGCAGGGCGTTTTTGAAGGAAGATAATATGCGGCAGGTCCAGCCGCAGAGAGATCACACCACCCCCTGGTTTCTCATCTGGGGCTCGTCTTACTGGCACTGCCCAGGACTGTGATGGCGCAGCTGTGTTTCTTGATTAGAAAACCGGATTGCAACCCCGATGCCCACAGGAGGGTGAAAAGCAGTTCATAAAAACATTGTGCAGCACACAAGCCACTGGAGGCTAATAATTGGATTCCTGCACTATAAGTCCCAGCGTGCACCTCAGCAAAATGGACACACCGGAGGTCAATAAAGTGGTGCAGCAACGCGAGGGGCTGAATGGAACTGTGATCGGTGTGCTGACAACGTGCCTCTGAGGAAGGAGAAAGTAAGCTCCGAAATGCATTAGGCAAATGGACATAATCTGTCGGAGTTGCACTCCGGTTTTTGGAAATAAAGGGTTGTTACCTGACAGCTGGAGGAGTGCGCCTCTCATTGCAGGGCGTTTTTGAAGGAAGATAATATGCGGCAGGTCCAGCTGCAGAGAGATCGCACCACCCCCTGGTTTCTCATCTGGGGCTCGTCTTACTGGCACTGCCCAGGACTGTGACGGCGCAGCTGTGTTCCTTGATTAGAAAACCGGATTGCAACCCCGAAGCCCACAGGAGGGTGAAAAGCAGTTCATAAAAACATTGTGCAGCACACAAGCCACTGGAGGCTAATAATTGGATTCCCGCACTATAAGTCCCAGCGTGCACCTCAGCAAAATGGACACACCGGAGGTCAATAAAGTGGTGCAGCAACGCGAGGGGCTGAATGGAACTGTGATCGGTGTGCTGACAACGTGCCTCTGAGGAAGGAGAAAGTAAGCTCCGAAATGCATTAGGCGAATGGACATAATCTGTCGGAGTTGCACTCCGGTTTTTGGAAATAAAGGGTTGTTACCTGACAGCTGGAGGAGTGCGCCTCTCATTGCAGGGCGTTTTTGAAGGAAGATAATATGTGGCAGGTCCAGCCGCAGAGAGATCGCACCACCCCCTGGTTTCTCATCTGGGGCTCGTCTTACTGGCACTGCCCAGGACTGTGACGGCGCAGCTGTGTTCCTTGATTAGAAAACTGGATTGCAACCCCGAAGCCCACAGGAGGGTGAAAAGCAGTTCATAAAAACATTGTGCAGCACACAAGCCACTGGAGGCTAATAATTGGATTCCTGCACTATAAGTCCCAGCGTGCACCTCAGCAAAATGGACACACCGGAGGTCAATAAAGTGGTGCAGCAACGCGAGGGGCTGAATGGAACTGTGATCAGTGTGCTGACAACGTGCCTCTGAGGAAGGAGAAAGTAAGCTCCGAAATGCATTAGGCAAATGGACATAATCTGTCGGAGTTGCACTCCGGTTTTTGGAAATAAAGGGTTATTACCTGACAGCTGGAGGAGTGTGCCTCTCATTGCAGGGCGTTTTTGAAGGAAGATAATATGCGGCAGGTCCAGCCGCAGAGAGATCGCACCACCCCCTCGTTTCTCATCTGAGGCTCGTCTTACTGGCACTGCCCAGGACTGTGACGGCGCAGCTGTGTTCCTTGATTAGAAAACCGGATTGCAACCCCGAAGCCCACAGGAGGGTGAAAAGCAGTTCATAAAAACATTGTGCAGCACACAAGCCACTGGAGGCTAATAATTGGATTCCTGCACTATAAGTCCCAGCGTGCACCTCAGAAAAATGGACACACCGGAGGTCAATAAAGTGGTGCAGCAACGCGAGGGGCTGAATGGAACTGTGATCGGTGTGCTGACAATGTGCCTCTGAGGAAGGACAAAGTAAGCTCCGAAATGCATTAGGCATATGGACATAATCTGTCGGAGTTGCACTCCGGTTTTTGGAAATAAAGGGTTGTTACCTGACAGCTGGAGGAGTGCGCCTCTCATTGCAGGGCGTTTTTGAAGGAAGATAATATGCGGCAGGTCCAGCCGCAGAGAGATCGCACCACCCCCTGGTTTCTCATCTGGGGCTCGTCTTACTGGCACTGCCCAGGACTGTGACGGCGCAGCTGTGTTCCTTGATTAGAAAACCGGATTGCAACCCCGAAGCCCACAGGAGGGTGAAAAGCAGTTCATAAAAACATTGTGCAGCACACAAGCCACTGGAGGCTAATAATTGGATTCCTGCAGTATAAGTCCCAGCGTGCACCTCAGCAAAATGGACACACCGGAGGTCAATAAAGTGGTGCAGCAAAGCGAGGGGCTGAATGGAACTGTGATCGGTGTGCTGACAATGTGCCTCTGAGGAAGGAGAAAGTAAGCTCCGAAATGCATTAGGCATATGGACATAATCTGTCGGAGTTGCACTCCGGTTTTTGGAAATAAAGGGTTGTTACCTGACAGCTGGAGGAGTGCGCCTCTCATTGCAGGGCGTTTTTGAAGGAAGATAATATGCGGCAGGTCCAGCCGCAGAGAGATCGCACCACCCCCTGGTTTCTCATCTGGGGCTCGTGTTACTGGCACTGCCCAGGACTGTGACGGCGCAGCTGTGTTCCTTGATTAGAAAACTGGATTGCAACCCCGAAGCCCACAGGAGGGTGAAAAGCAGTTCATAAAAACATTGTGCAGCACACAAGCCACTGGAGGCTAATAATTGGATTCCTGCACTATAAGTCCCAGCGTGCACCTCAGCAAAATGGACACACCGGAGGTCAATCAAGTGGTGCAGCAACGCGAGGGGCTGAATGGAACTGTGATCGGTGTGCTGACAACGTGCCTCTGAGGAAGGAGAAAGTAAGCTCCGAAATGCATTAGGCAAATGGACATAATCTGTCGGAGTTGCACTCCGGTTTTTGGAAATAAAGGGTTATTACCTGACAGCTGGAGGAGTGCGCCTCTCATTGCAGGGCGTTTTTGAAGGAAGATAATATGCGGCAGGTCCAGCCGCAGAGAGATCGCACCACCCCCTGGTTTCTCATCTGGGGCTCGTCTTACTGGCACTGCCCAGGACTGTGACGGCGCAGCTGTGTTCCTTGATTAGAAAACCGGATTGCAACCCCGAAGCCCACAGGAGGGTGAAAAGCAGTTCATAAAAACATTGTGCAGCACACAAGCCACTGGAGGCTAATAATTGGATTCCTGCACTATAAGTCCCAGCGTGCACCTCAGCAAAATGGACACACCGGAGGTCAATAAAGTGGTGCAGCAACGCGAGGGGCTGAATGGAACTGTGATCGGTGTGCTGACAACGTGCCTCTGAGGAAGGAGAAAGTAAGCTCCGAAATGCATTAGGCAAATGGACATAATCTGTCGGAGTTGCACTCCGTTTTTTGGAAATAAAGGGTTGTTACCTGACAGCTGGAGGAGTGCGCCTCTCATTGCAGGGCGTTTTTGAAGGAAGATAATATGCGGCAGGTCCAGCCGCAGAGAGATCGCACCACCCCCTGGTTTCTCATCTGGGGCTCGTCTTACTGGCACTGCCCAGGACTGTGACGGCGCAGCTGTGTTCCTTGATTAGAAAACCGGATTGCAACCCCGAAGCCCACAGGAGGGTGAAAAGCAGTTCATAAAAACATTGTGCAGCACACAAGCCACTGGAGGCTAATAATTGGATTCCTGCACTATAAGTCCCAGCGTGCACCTCAGCAAAATGGACACACCGGAGGTCAATAAAGTGGTGCAGCAACGCGAGGGGCTGAATGGAACTGTGATCGGTGTGCTGACAATGTGCCTCTGAGGAAGGAGAAAGTAAGCTCCGAAATGCATTAGGCATATGGACATAATCTGTCGGAGTTGCACTCCGGTTTTTGGAAATAAAGGGTTGTTACCTGACAGCTGGAGGAGTGCGCCTCTCATTGCAGGGCGTTTTTGAAGGAAGATAATATGCGGCAGGTCCAGCCGCAGAGAGATCGCACCACCCCCTGGTTTCTCATCTGGGGCTCGTGTTACTGGCACTGCCCAGGACTGTGACGGCGCAGCTGTGTTCCTTGATTAGAAAACCGGATTGCAACCCCGAAGCCCACAGGAGGGTGAAAAGCAGTTCATAAAAACATTGTGCAGCACACAAGCCACTGGAGGTTAATAATTGGATTCCTGCACTATAAGTCCCAGCGTGCACCTCAGCAAAATGGACACACCGGAGGTCAATAAAGTGGTGCAGCAACGCGAGGGGCTGAATGGAACTGTGATCGGTGTGCTGACAACGTGCCTCTGAGGAAGGAGAAAGTAAGCTCCGAAATGCATTAGGCAAATGGACATAATCTGTCGGAGTTGCACTCCGGTTTTTGGAAATAAAGGGTTGTTACCTGACAGCTGGAGGAGTGCGCCTCTCATTGCAAGGCGTTTTTGAAGGAAGATAATATGCGGCAGGTCCAGCCGCAGAGAGATCGCACCACCCCCTGGTTTCTCATCTGGGGCTCGTCTTACTGGCACTGCCCAGGACTGTGACGGCGCAGCTGTGTTCCTTGATTAGAAAACCGGATTGCAACCCCGAAGCCCACAGGAGGGTGAAAAGCAGTTCATAAAAACATTGTGCAGCACACAAGCCACTGGAGGCTAATAATTGGATTCCTGCACTATAAGTCCCAGCGTGCACCTCAGCAAAATGGACACACCGGAGGTCAATAAAGTGGTGCAGCAATGCGAGGGGCTGAATGGAACTGTGATCGGTGTGCTGACAACGTGCCTTTGAGGAAGGAGAAAGTAAGCTCCGAAATGCATTAGGCAAATGGACATAATCTGTCGGAGTTGCACTCCGGTTTTTGGAAATAAAGGGTTGTTACCTGACAGCTGGAGGAGTGCGCCTCTCATTGCAGGGCGTTTTTGAAGGAAGATAATATGCGGCAGGTCCAGCCGCAGAGAGATCGCACCACCCCCTGGTTTCTCATCTGGGGCTCGTCTTACTGGCACTGCCCAGGACTGTGACGGCGCAGCTGTGTTCCTTGATTAGAAAACCGGATTGCAACCCCGAAGCCCACAGGAGGGTGAAAAGCAGTTCATAAAAACATTGTGCAGCACACAAGCCACTGGAGGCTAATAATTGGATTCCTGCACTATAAGTCCCAGCGTGCACCTCAGCAAAATGGACACACCGGAGGTCAATAAAGTGGTGCAGCAACGCGAGGGGCTGAATGGAACTGTGATCGGTGTGCTGACAACGTGCCTCTGAGGAAGGAGAAAGTAAGCTCCGAAATGCATTAGGCAAATGGACATAATCTGTCGGAGTTGCACTCCGGTTTTTCGAAATAAAGGGTTGTTACCTGACAGCTGGAGGAGTGCGCCTCTCATTGCAGGGCGTTTTTGAAGGAAGATAATATGCGGCAGGTCCAGCCGCAGAGAGATCGCACCACCCCCTGGTTTCTCATCTGGGGCTCGTCTTACTGGCACTGCCCAGGACTGTGACGGCGCAGCTGTGTTCCTTGATTAGAAAACCGGATTGCAACCCCGAAGCCCACAGGAGGGTGAAAAGCAGTTCATAAAAACATTGTGCAGCACACAAGCCACTGGAGGCTAATAATTGGATTCCTGCACTATAAGTCCCAGCGTGCACCTCAGCAAAATGGACACACCGGAGGTCAATAAAGTGGTGCAGCAACGCGAGGGGCTGAATGGAACTGTGATCGGTGTGCTGACAACGTGCCTCTGAGGAAGGAGAAAGTAAGCTCCGAAATGCATTAGGCAAATGGACATAATCTGTCGGAGTTGCACTCCGGTTTTTGGAAATAAAGGGTTGTTACCTGACAGCTGGAGGAGTGCGCCTCTCATTGCAGGGCGTTTTTGAAGGAAGATAATATGCGGCAGGTCCAGCCGCAGAGAGATCGCACCACCCCCTGGTTTCTCATCTGGGGCTCGTCTTACTGGCACTGCCCAGGACTGTGACGGCGCAGCTGTGTTCCTTGATTAGAAAACCGGATTGCAACCCCGAAGCCCACAGGAGGGTGAAAAGCAGTTCATAAAAACATTGTGCAGCACACAAGCCACTGGAGACTAATAATTGGATTCCTGCACTATAAGTCCCAGCGTGCACCTCAGCAAAATGGACACACCGGAGGTCAATAAAGTGGTGCAGCAACGCGAGGGGCTGAATGGAACTGTGATCGGTGTGCTGACAACGTGCCTCTGAGGAAGGAGAAAGTAAGCTCCGAAATGCATTAGGCAAATGGACATAATCTGTCAGAGTTGCACTCCGGTTTTTGGAAATAAAGGGTTGTTACCTGACAGCTGGAGGAGTGCGCCTCTCATTGCAGGGCGTTTTTGAAGGAAGATAATATGCGGCAAGTCCAGCCGCAGAGAGATCGCACCACCCCCTGGTTTCTCATCTGGGGCTCGTCTTACTGGCACTGCCCAGGACTGTGACGGCGCAGCTGTGTTCCTTGATTAGAAAACCGGATTGCAACCCCGAAGCCCACAGGAGGGTGAAAAGCAGTTCATAAAAACATTGTGCAGCACACAAGCCACTGGAGGCTAATAATTGGATTCCTGCACTATAAGTCCCAGCGTGCACCTCAGCAAAATGGACACACCGGAGGTCAATAAAGTGGTGCAGCAACGCGAGGGGCTGAATGGAACTGTGATCGGTGTGCTGACAACGTGCCTCTGAGGAAGGAGAAAGTAAGCTCCGAAATGCATTAGGCAAATGGACATAATCTGTCGGAGTTGCACACCGGTTTTTGGAAATAAAGGGTTGTTACCTGACAGCTGGAGGAGTGCGCCTCTCATTGCAGGGCGTTTTTGAAGGAAGATAATATGCGGCAGGTCCAGCCGCAGAGAGATCGCACCACCCCCTGGTTTCTCATCTGGGGCTCGTCTTACTGGCACTGCCCAGGACTGTGACGGCGCAGCTGTGTTCCTTGATTAGAAAACCGGATTGCAACCTCGAAGCCCACAGGAGGGTGAAAAGCAGTTCATAAAAACATTGTGCAGCACACAAGCCACTGGAGGCTAATAATTGGATTCCTGCACTATAAGTCCCAGCGTGCACCTCAGCAAAATGGACACACCGGAGGTCAATAAAGTGGTGCAGCAACGCGAGGGGCTGAATGGAACTGTGATCGGTGTGCTGACAACGTGCCTCTGAGGAAGGAGAAAGTAAGCTCCGAAATGCATTAGGCAAATGGACATAATCTGTCGGAGTTGCACTCCGGTTTTTGGAAATAAAGGGTTGTTACCTGACAGCTGGAGGAGTGCGCCTCTCATTGCAGGGCGTTTTTGAAGGAAGATAATATGCGGCAGGTCCAGCCGCAGAGAGATCGCACCACCCCCTGGTTTCTCATCTGGGGCTCGTCTTACTGGCACTGCCCAGGACTGTGACGGCGCAGCTGTGTTCCTTGATTAGAAAACCGGATTGCAACCCCGAAGCCCACAGGAGGGTGAAAAGCAGTTCATAAAAACATTGTGCAGCACACAAGCCACTGGAGGCTAATAATTGGATTCCTGCACTATAAGTCCCAGCGTGCACCTCAGCAAAATGGACACACCGGAGGTCAATAAAGTGGTGCAGCAACGCGAGGGGCTGAATGGAACTGTGATCGGTGTGCTGACAACGTGCCTCTGAGGAAGGAGAAAGTAAGCTCCGAAATGCATTAGGCATATGGACATAATCTGTCGGAGTTGCACTCCGGTTTTTGGAAATAAAGGGTTGTTACCTGACAGCTGGAGGAGTGCGCCTCTCATTGCAGGGCGTTTTTGAAGGAAGATAATATGCGGCAGGTCCAGCCGCAGAGAGATCGCACCACCCCCTGGTTTCTCATCTGGGGCTCGTGTTACTGGCACTGCCCAGGACTGTGACGGCGCAGCTGTGTTCCTTGATTAGAAAACCGGATTGCAACCCCGAAGCCCACAGGAGGGTGAAAAGCAGTTCATAAAAACATTGTGCAGCACACAAGCCACTGGAGGTTAATAATTGGATTCCTGCACTATAAGTCCCAGCGTGCACCTCAGCAAAATGGACACACCGGAGGTCAATAAAGTGGTGCAGCAACGCGAGGGGCTGAATGGAACTGTGATCGGTGTGCTGACAACGTGCCTCTGAGGAAGGAGAAAGTAAGCTCCGAAATGCATTAGGCAAATGGACATAATCTGTCGGAGTTGCACTCCGGTTTTTGGAAATAAAGGGTTGTTACCTGACAGCTGGAGGAGTGCGCCTCTCATTGCAAGGCGTTTTTGAAGGAAGATAATATGCGGCAGGTCCAGCCGCAGAGAGATCGCACCACCCCCTGGTTTCTCATCTGGGGCTCGTCTTACTGGCACTGCCCAGGACTGTGACGGCGCAGCTGTGTTCCTTGATTAGAAAACCGGATTGCAACCCCGAAGCCCACAGGAGGGTGAAAAGCAGTTCATAAAAACATTGTGCAGCACACAAGCCACTGGAGGCTAATAATTGGATTCCTGCACTATAAGTCCCAGCGTGCACCTCAGCAAAATGGACACACCGGAGGTCAATAAAGTGGTGCAGCAATGCGAGGGGCTGAATGGAACTGTGATCGGTGTGCTGACAACGTGCCTCTGAGGAAGGAGAAAGTAAGCTCCGAAATGCATTAGGCAAATGGACATAATCTGTCGGAGTTGCACTCCGGTTTTTGGAAATAAAGGGTTGTTACCTGACAGCTGGAGGAGTGCGCCTCTCATTGCAGGGCGTTTTTGAAGGAAGATAATATGCGGCAGGTCCAGCCGCAGAGAGATCGCACCACCCCCTGGTTTCTCATCTGGGGCTCGTCTTACTGGCACTGCCCAGGACTGTGACGGCGCAGCTGTGTTCCTTGATTAGAAAACCGGATTGCAACCCCGAAGCCCACAGGAGGGTGAAAAGCAGTTCATAAAAACATTGTGCAGCACACAAGCCACTGGAGGCTAATAATTGGATTCCTGCACTATAAGTCCCAGCGTGCACCTCAGCAAAATGGACACACCGGAGGTCAATAAAGTGGTGCAGCAACGCGAGGGGCTGAATGGAACTGTGATCGGTGTGCTGACAACGTGCCTCTGAGGAAGGAGAAAGTAAGCTCCGAAATGCATTAGGCAAATGGGGATGTACCATGTTACAACGCATACCGTTACAACTACCTACTATTACAACGCGACCATTACAACGCATACCATTACAACGCATAGCGCTTTGAGGTGCTGGATAGTGGTAAGTATAATTTACTATTCTAACTCCAGTCCCCGTGGACCCTAGGGAAGGTGTTGGATAGTAAATTATACTTATTCCCTATCCTAGAGCGCCCCCCAGCGCAATGCGTTGTAATGGTATGCGTTGTAAAAGTCGCGTTGTAATGGTAGTGCGGAGTAACAGATGCGTTGTAACGGGTGTATACCGGCAAATGGACATAATCTGTCGGAGTTGCACTCCGGTTTTTCGAAATAAAGGGTTGTTACCTGACAGCTGGAGGAGTGCGCCTCTCATTGCAGGGCGTTTTTGAAGGAAGATAATATGCGGCAAGTCCAGCCGCAGAGAGATCGCACCACCCCCTGGTTTCTCATCTGGGGCTCGTCTTACTGGCACTGCCCAGGACTGTGACGGCGCAGCTGTGTTCCTTGATTAGAAAACCGGATTGCAACCCCGAAGCCCACAGGAGGGTGAAAAGCAGTTCATAAAAACATTGTGCAGCACACAAGCCACTGGAGGCTAATAATTGGATTCCTGCACTATAAGTCCCAGAGTGCACCTCAGCAAAATGGACACACCGGAGGTCAATAAAGTGGTGCAGCAACGCGAGGGGCTGAATGGAACTGTGATCGGTGTGCTGACAACGTGCCTCTGAGGAAGGAGAAAGTAAGCTCCGAAATGCATTAGGCAAATGGACATAATCTGTCGGAGTTGCACACCGGTTTTTGGAAATAAAGGGTTGTTACCTGACAGCTGGAGGAGTGCGCCTCTCATTGCAGGGCGTTTTTGAAGGAAGATAATATGCGGCAGGTCCAGCCGCAGAGAGATCGCACCACCCCCTGGTTTCTCATCTGGGGCTCGTCTTACTGGCACTGCCCAGGACTGTGACGGCGCAGCTGTGTTCCTTGATTAGAAAACCGGATTGCAACCTCGAAGCCCACAGGAGGGTGAAAAGCAGTTCATAAAAACATTGTGCAGCACACAAGCCACTGGAGGCTAATAATTGGATTCCTGCACTATAAGTCCCAGCGTGCACCTCAGCAAAATGGACACACCGGAGGTCAATAAAGTGGTGCAGCAACGCGAGGGGCTGAATGGAACTGTGATCGGTGTGCTGACAACGTGCCTCTGAGGAAGGAGAAAGTAAGCTCCGAAATGCATTAGGCAAATGGACATAATCTGTCGGAGTTGCACTCCGGTTTTTGGAAATAAAGGGTTGTTACCTGACAGCTGGAGGAGTGCGCCTCTCATTGCAGGGCGTTTTTGAAGGAAGATAATATGCGGCAGGTCCAGCCGCAGAGAGATCGCACCACCCCCTGGTTTCTCATCTGGGGCTCGTCTTACTGGCACTGCCCAGGACTGTGACGGCGCAGCTGTGTTCCTTGATTAGAAAACCGGATTGCAACCCCGAAGCCCACAGGAGGGTGAAAAGCAGTTCATAAAAACATTGTGCAGCACACAAGCCACTGGAGGCTAATAATTGGATTCCTGCACTATAAGTCCCAGCGTGCACCTCAGCAAAATGGACACACCGGAGGTCAATAAAGTGGTGCAGCAACGCGAGGGGCTGAATGGAACTGTGATCGGTGTGCTGACAACGTGCCTCTGAGGAAGGAGAAAGTAAGCTCCG
The DNA here is from genome assembly GCF_964263255.1 of Lissotriton vulgaris. Classification (NCBI taxonomy): domain Eukaryota; kingdom Metazoa; phylum Chordata; class Amphibia; order Caudata; family Salamandridae; genus Lissotriton; species Lissotriton vulgaris. Next base: position 66,702 of record NW_028243872.1, on the reverse strand, counting down.
AAATGCATTAGGCAAATGGACATAATCTGTCGGAGTTGCACTCCAGTTTTTGGAAATAAAGCGTTGTTACCTGACAGCTGGAGGAGTGCGCCTCTCATTGCAGGGCGTTTTTGAAGGAAGATAATATGCGGCAGGTCCAGCCGCAGAGAGATCGCACCACCCCCTGGTTTCTCATCTAGGGCTCGTCTTACTGGCACTGCCCAGGACTGTGACGGCGCAGCTGTGTTCCTTGATTAGAAAACCGGATTGCAACCCCGAAGCCCACAGGAGGGTGAAAAGCAGTTCATAAAAACATTGTGCAGCACACAAGCCACTGGAGGCTAATAATTGGATTCCTGCACTATAAGTCCCAGCGTGCACCTCAGCAAAATAGACACACCGGAGGTCAATAAAGTGGTGCAGCAACGCGAGGGGCTGAATGGAACTGTGATCGGTGTGCTGACAACGTGCCTCTGAGGAAGGAGAAAGTAAGCTCCGAAATGCATTAGGCAAATGGACATAATCTGTCGGAGTTGCACTCCGGTTTTGGAAATAAAGGGTTGTTACCTGACAGCTGGAGGAGTGCGCCTCTCATTGCAGGGCGTTTTTGTAGGAAGATAATATGCGGCAGGTCCAGCTGCAGAGAGATCGCACCACCCCCTGGTTTCTCATCTGGGGCTCGTCTTACTGGCACTGCCCAGGACTGTGACAGCGCAGCTGTGTTCCTTGATTAGAAAACCGGATTGCAACCCCGAAGCCCACAGGAGGGTGAAAAGCAGTTCATAAAAACATTGTGCAGCACACAAGCCACTGGAGGCTAATAATTGGATTCCTGCACTATAAGTCCCAGCGTGCACCTCAGCAAAATGGACACACCGGAGGTCAATAAAGTGGTGCAGCAACGCGAGGGGCTGAATGGAACTGTGATCGGTGTGCTGACAACGTGCCTCTGAGGAAGGAGAAAGTAAGCTCCGAAATGCATTAGGCAAATGGACATAATCTGTCGGAGTTGCACTCCGGTTTTTGGAAATAAAGGGTTGTTACCTGACAGCTGGAGGAGTGCGCCTCTCATTGCAGGGCGTTTTTGAAGGAATATATATATATATATATATATATATATATATATATATATATATATATATATATATATATATATATATATATATATATATATATCCAAAATGAGATTTCAGATCCACAATTCTTCCAAAAGCATCCAGGCACTCACGAACAGGTTTAATCAAAAAGCTTATTTATTAAGCATCCTCATCAACGCGTTTCGGGAGTCACGCTCCCTTGCTCACGATGTTTGTGCGTTGGTACGAGTTTCCCTTTTCACAACCATGTAGGGTGATACAAACAGAAAAAGGACTTAAGGGGAAGCACTGTTAGGTAAAATACAGCGGCCATCTTAGAACATTAAGAATATACAGATATCCAAGTGAATACCATATTGTAGGACCTCTCACAACATAACATTAGTACAAAATTACTTGCAAAGAATGTTAAAAATGTATAAATAGAAGAGATATATACATGTGTATCTCTATCTATTTCAATATTACGTTTATAATTCTCAAAGTGCAAGTGCATATATAGTTCAACAGAAGCATGCTGGCTCCTGGCTCCCTGGCTATCTATATATATATATTAAACAAAGTTTTCAGGGACGTTATAGTCAGTTGGACATTCATACAAGGCCAGAGAAACTCTGCTGTTATAGTTGGTTGAGCTAACTATAACTCGCGACCCCGCAATGCACTGATGAGGACCTCACATATTACATCATTCATGACATGGTCAGTGACATCACTGATTACATCACTGTTGACATCTCAAATGACATCACTGATGACATCACTGATGACATCATTCAGTGAATGTGTGTTTCTGTAAAGTTTAAATATGTTTATATATAACTGCCAAGGTGTTTTGAAGAATGAGTTGATGTATGAGTGTCTGTATGGATGACTTTGTGGGTGCGTGACTGACTGTATAAATGAGTGAATAAACGTGTCTTACAGAATGCATGGGTTAGTGAATAAACAGTGTGAATCTCTGTATCAGTTTTATAGTTGGTGTGTAAGTGGCTGCATGCGTTGGTGAGTAGTTACATGAGTGTCTATATGGGTTATTGATTGGTTGTGTGGGTATCTGTATGGGTGTCTGAGTGTCTCTATGGGTTGGTGGGGAGTGTGTGACTCTGTGCCTAGATGTGTGAGTGGGTGATTGGATTTCGAAAGTACCTTCCAGACTTATTTTGTTTTAACGTGTTGACCTTTCTTTTTAATAAGGTTACAGTTATGGGTATGCATATTTTGCTTTAATTTTTTCTTTGTGTAATTTTTTTTTTGTCCTTGACTCATTCCCATTTACCCTAAACATAGCCAGAAAAATTACCATGGGAGCATGAGCATAGGCAGCGTGTACCACTACTCCCACCATACTCCCTGGCCCACACCCCAGCAGGAAAGAGCACCCCCATCCACAATCAGTTGAAAGCCATTGCAGTGTTCACCCTCACCTAACAGGTAGGTAGCCATCTTGCCTTGGAGTGCCTGAATGTGGAGGGAGGCCTGTACTCCTACTCCCACCATGCCCCCTTTCCCACATCCCAGCAAGATGGAGCCCTCCCCCCACACCACCCAGGAGCACATGCAAGCCATTGCATTCTTTACCCTCACCTTACAGGTTGGTAGCCATCTTGCTTGCAAGGCGTGTTTGGGGGAGGGAGGCTTGCACTACTACTCCCTCCACACCCTCTGTCCCACACCCCAGCAGCATGGAGCCCTCCCTCCCACCGCAAGTATGTGGCAGCCATTGCATCACCCTCATCAAACTTACAGACAGGTAGCCATCTTCCCTGGGAGGCCTGTATGTGGGAGGGAGGCCCGCACTCCTACTCCCACCATGCCCTCTGTCCCACACCTGAGCAGGATAGAGCCCTCCCCCTCCCAGGAGCACTTGAAATCCGTTGCATTGTCCACCCTCACCTTACAGGTAGGTAGCCATCTTGCTTGGGAGGCCTGTTTGGGGGAGGGAGACCTGTACCACTACTCCCACCATGCTCCCTGTCCCACAGCCTACCAAGATTGAACCCTCCCCCACACCACCCAGAAGCATGTATCAGCCATTGCATTCTTCCCCCTCACCTTACAGGTAGGTAGCCATCTTGCTTGGGAGGCCTGTTTGGAGGAGGGAGGCCTGTACACTACTCCCACCATGCTCCCTGTCCTACAGCCTACCAAGATGGAGACCTCCCCACACCACCCCGAAGCATGCGTCAGACATTGCATTGTTCACCCTCACCTTACAGGTAGGTAGCCATCTTGCTTGGGAGGCCTGTATGGGGGAGGGAGGCCTGCACTCCTACTCCCAACATGCCCTCTGTCCCACACCTGAGCAGAATAGAGCCTCCCCCTCCCAGGAGCAATTGGAAGCCATTGCAGTGTTCACCCTCACCTAACAGGTAGGTAGCCATCTTGCTTGGGAGGCCTGTATGGGGAGGGAGGCCTGTACTCCTACTGCCACCATGCCCCATGTCCTAGACCTGAGCAGAAAAGAGCCCTCGCCCTCCCAGGAGCACTTGGAAGCCATTGCATTGTCCACCCTCACCTTACAGGTAGGTAGCCATCTTGCTTGGGAGGCCTGTATGGGGGAGGGAGGCCCGCACTCCTACTCCCACCATGCCCTCTGTCCCACACCCCAGCAGGATGGTACCCTCCCTCCCACCCACAAGTATGTGGCAGACATTGCATCACCCTCATCAAACTTACAGGGAGGTAGCCATCTTCACAGGGAGGCCTGTATGTTGGAGGGAGGTCTGTATTCCTACTCCCACCATGCCCCCTGTCCAACACCCCAGCAAGATGGAGCCCTCCCGCCACACCACCCAGGAGCACATGGAAGACATTGCATTCTTCACCCTCACATTACAGGTAGGTAGTCATCTTGCTTGGGAGGCCTGTATGGGGAGGGAGGCCTGCACTCATACTCCCACCATGCCCTCTGTCCCACACCCCAGCAGGATAGAGCCCCCCCTCCCCGGAGCACTTGGAAGCCATTGTATTGTTCGTCAAACAAACCTTCAGGTAGGTTTGTGGGTGGGAGACCTGCATCACAACACACCACCATTTGCATGCAATTCATTGATACCTGACATGTATGAGTAATTGATGTACCTCTGCACCATGTAATGAGGCACAGTATTGCACTTAATAAAAATAGTGCAGCTCTCTCAATTGTGTAGTGTACAAACACTGGATGACACACAGCTAACAGAATACTAGACCAGTGCCAAACACTGACCATTCCCCATCTAATCCACAGTTGATGAAGAACTCACTGCTGAGGACAACAATGACCAGCAGAGCCAGTGTCCACCCCTGGTCCATGGACTATTAGATGTAGACTCCCAGGGTGTGCCAGGGAGCAACAGGTCCCAGGCCCCTATCCTCCCCACAACCACGTCTGCTGCAACAACAACTGCACAGCAGACCCCTGCAGTCACAGCCTGTGCCTCCACCGTCGCCATCTCCACCACCACCACCACAACTAGTACCACCTGCAGCACCATCCTTGTCCCAGGTGATGACCAGCCCACACCAACAACTGTGGATGGCAGGGAGGGTGTGCGGGGACCCACAGTGGCGAGGCAACAGGTCCATGGCAGCAGGGCAGGGGAGAGGGCCAGGGTCACTCCCAGACCTCAGGAAGTTGGCACACCATCCCTTGACCACTTCGTCAGCGTCATCGGGCGTACAAACGGGTTCAAGGTCAAAGTGGCTGGTCAAAGTGGCTGGTCTGGCAAACTATTACTCAAGCTCATCCTGCTGATGAGGTCCATCAACACACGCATTGGACAAGTGGTGGACCTCATGGGCCAGCAAGTGGCGTTACTGAGGGACAGGCCTGTGTCCCAAAAAACACCTCCGCCCCCTCTGTTGTGCTGCATGATGACAGTGCACCATCCTCCCCTGCAGCCACAGAGAGGGGTGAGTCCTAAGACGCCACTGGCCATGCAACAGGATCCCCCCCCAGCCAAGCGACCAAGGGGGCGTCCAAAGAAGAGCCTTGGAGTCTCTGAAGGCAAAGCACCTGCCAACGCCAGTCACAGAGCCAGCCCTGATGGCAACCCTTTTCCCCAATACATTGACTGTTAGGACTGTCCTTCCCCACACTGCCTTGTCAATGGCACCTGTCTGTTGGACTGGGTCACCACATCCAAGTTGTGTCTACTCTTACATCTCATTTACCATGACTGTCAACTCACTGCTCCATCACCACCTTCATGTAAATCTGCCCGCACCCCTCACATGTCAACTTTGTAAATGAAATACCTTACACACTTCAATTGGTGCAGCTTTGTCTTTAGTGCAATATTTAGAGTGTTCAAAATGTCCATGATGTATCCAAAAGATGTACAGTAGGCAGACCTGGATATTTTTTAGGCACCTAGGGAGATACAACAGAACAACAGTCACTGGCGTGAGTGTGGCATCACACTACACCAACCATCTACATAAGTCAACAGGCAGACAACACAATGTGCAACAAGTGTCAACAAACAGAGTTCTGTATATGTTCACAGGTGAAATGTCATTGCCACATTTCCACACACAGGTGACTCTACATGTGCCTGTCTATACCATCCGCACATAGCCCTTCACGACAACAGCATTCACACCAGACAATGTACAATTTGTACCTTGTGACCCACCTTCAAGTGAAGTAGCGGGTGATGATCTGTTGACGCATGTCATCTCCTCCCTCCTCTCCACTGTCCTCAGGTTCCTGAACATGCGGGGGCCTTGGGTCCTCACCATCATCCAGGAGCAGGGGAATCCCCTTGTGAATGGCCATGTTGTGGAGCATACAGCATGCCACAATGATCTTGCAGACCTTCCCAGGAGATTTCAACAGTGCACCTCCAGTCCTGTCAAGGTAACAGAATCTTGACTTGAGCAGTTCAAAAGTTCGCTCAATGACACGACGGGTCCTGCCATGGGCCTCATTGTTCCTGATGTCAGCTGGGGTCCTGGGATTTTGTAGTAGGCTCAGCAGCCCTGTGAGGCTGGGATATACAGAGTCACCTGTGAATTACAAACACACATTGCAATGTTGCACAGGCAGAGGGCAGCAGGTCACACACACAGCACACCATTTTACTAGGCATACTCACCCACAATCCAAGCACGCTCAGGAAGAAGATTTGCTATCATCCGGGGCACAATGCTGTTCCTCAGGATGTAGGAGTCATAGGCTGAGCCGGGGAATCTGGCACACACATGCGATATGGTCATGTTCTCAAGGCACAGCACCTGCACATTGAAAGAGTGATACTGTTTTCGATTCTTAAAAATGTCCTCACTTGCCTGTGGTAGCAGCAGACCAACATGGGTGCAATCGATGGCACCAACAACATGGGGGATGTTCCCAAGCAGATAGAAGTCTCCCTTCACAACAGCCAATTCTGCTCCCCTGGGGAAATGTATATATCTATACTTATAGATTATCATGGATGCAAGTACATCCCTCAGCAGCAGGGTGAACATGGGTTGTGACATCCCTGCAGCACTGCCCACAGTCTCCTGGAAGGTACCAGTTGCAAAAAAATGGAGGGCTGCCATCACTTTGTACGTTGGTGTGAAAGCTGTTGGGTAGTGTCAACGAGGCTGCAGGTGGGGCTCCAAAAGATCACAAAGGGTCTTCAGGGTGGGTCTGTCGAGGCAGAATTTGCAAATGATCGCAACATCCTCCATGTCCTCCAGCAGTGTCAAGTGATGCAGGAGATTAGACCTCCTCCTAGTTGAGAAGAAAATGGACATATGTCAATGACAACCTTCACGAGATTCCCACAGCACATCCCGTTAAGGATGTCCCGGAAAAACAAAGACTGCCATGTGAAATGCATGACACTCCAGGTTACATGGGTGTACATTTGAGACACACAGAGGGCACACCTCTCCATTTACCATACACAAGTGCCTCAAACAACACATAGGTCTATGTGATTGCACACATACAGAACCCCACATTTCACATGTGCATGCCTTGTAGCGTACCATCCAGCCAATGTGTGTAAAATTAACATGACTGTCTCATACTCATCTGCTGTACCTCTCACACCTCAATGCATCATGTAAACTTGGCACACATCCACAACACAATGATCACAGTAGGCGGAGAACTGTCATTTGTGTGCAAGATTAGATATGAAAGCGCAAGTAAGTAACCACACCATACAGTGAGACAAGCCTTGCCAAGGTCAGCAATGACACACTACTCATTGATGTGTTGATTGAGTGGAAGATGAATAATGTAAAATAATAGGAAAGGCTGCAAGTGTGCAAATTACCCACTGCCATTCACGGGTAGTAGTTACCAAGAAGGCTCAATAAAGGGTCTGTACTTTGAATTTGTATTACAAGAAAAATAATTGATAACCCCAGACAAGAAAGGCAGCAAGTGTGCAAATGTCCCTCTGCCTTCGGCCGGGGTAGTAGCTACAACAAAAAGGCTCGCTAAAGTGCCTCGACTTTGAATCAGAATATGATATTCACGAATAATTGATAACACCAGCCAAGAAAGGCAGCAAGTGCGCAAATTCCCCACTGCCTTCGGCCGGAGTAGTAGCTACAACAAAAAGTTTGATAAAGGGCCTGCACTTTGAATACAAATATGACATAGAATAGTTGATAACCATACCCAAGAAAGGCAGCAAGTAGCTGTGTGTATGTGTAGATGATGTGTTGATTGAGTGGAAGATGAATAATGTAAAAAATAAGAAACATTGAAAGTGTGCAAATTACCCACTGCCATTCACGGGTAGTAGTTACCAAGAAGGCTCAATAAAGGGTCTGTACTTTGAATTTGTATTACAAGAAAAATAATTGATAACCCCAGCCAAGAAAGGCAGCAAGTGTGCAAATGTCCCTCTGCCTTCGGCCGGGGTAGTAGCTACAACAAAAAGGCTCGCTAAAGGGCCTCGACTTTGAATCAGAATATGATATTCACGAATAATTGATAACACCAGCCAAGAAAGGCAGCAAGTGCGCAAATTCCCCACTGCCTTCGGCCGGAGTAGTAGCTACAACAAAAAGTTTGATAAAGGGCCTGCACTTTGAATACAAATATGACATAGAATAGTTGATAACCATACCCAAGAAAGGCAGCAAGTAGCTGTGTGTATCTGTAGATGATGTGTTGATTGAGTGGAAGATGAATAATGTAAAAAATAAGAAACGTTGAAAGTGCGCAAATTTCCCACTGCCTACGGCTGGGGTAGTAGCTACAACAAAAAGTTCGATAAAGGGCCTAGACTTTGAATCACAATATGAAATTCAAGAATAATTGACACCACAGCCTGAATGGCAGCAAGTGTGCAAATTTCTTACTGCCTTCGGTCGGGGTAGTTGTTACAACAAAAAAGCTTGATAACTGTCGAATGACTAATGTGGAGGATAGCGCTGCTCCTGTTTCCTGTTTTGTATGAGGTCGATAGACTATTTCACGTAACACAAAAGTTCATCACAATAAATACATAGAAATTTAAGTTTACCAAAATCAAGATCCATATGTGAGTATGGACTGTTTGCAGAAGATGCTGTTGCAGCAGTTGATGTGCTTGGTGCAGCACCAACTGGGTTGTCCTGCAATGTCTGTGTTGCAGCTCAAGCAAAGTTGTTGGGGTGCAAGATGTTTACTTGTTGCTCTATATTTGCTATGCCAAAAGAGTATTTTTTGCATTGATCACCCTTGAAAGAGTTGTTTGGCAAATTTGACAGGTTACTAATGGTTGGTGTGTTTCAATTAGTATGTGTCTGGACTTCACTGGAATCTTCAAGGGACACATTAGGGCTTCCATAATATGGAAACAGTTTGTACTTAGTGACATCTAATTTTATATAGAACTGTGAAATTCTACATCCGCCTCTAGGACTAGTGGGAGGGTACCATTTGAAAGTGTTTGACAGGTTACACTGCATGTTTCCATGCAGCCAAAGAAAACTTAGCATGGCTAATTCTTATGATAATCCGGACACAACACTAGATCTCAGGAGTATTGAAAACATCTAATTAGACATCTTGCATGCGATCACATGTTTAGTTTAAGACATACATTTTGTACATTTGTAACCGATAAAAGGTCATTAGGATGTTACATTTTGTTTGATACATTTAAGGTGGACAAATCTGCTGCATTCAAAACATTGGACCTGTTGGGAAGATAGTGAAAAGTAACTTGTTATTAACATTGTATTATTTAAAGGTCAATAGCTTTTTGAAATGAAAGCTTTATATGTATTCACATAGTAAACATAGTAACCTCTCAAAACTCAGTGGAAAAGTGGGAAGGAGTCTATATTTATAAAGGGTGCATAGCCAGTTAAGCAACGTGGCGGACGTAAATCTGAAAAGACCCTTGCAAATGGCTCAGTTATCTGAGTCATACTATCATAGACTCTGAATCAGACGAATATGAACTGGAGACTTCATGCCTTCAAAATATCCCAAAGACTTATATCACTTAATTTTGATCTTCAGCATCTACAAACATTGAGGGTACTTACCATTGAGTTTTGCATATAAATTGAAGTATCTTGGTTGCAGACACCACAATACTTTTCAACAGACTCTAAATGTAAAAAAAGATGTACATTAGCACATCATAACAGCAATGCTAACAATTCAAAACTTATTTTGCAATATATCATGCATGATTCTAGGTGTTTTCAGATGCAGGAATAGAGATAGTCACAACTGTTGCAAACATGTTCAAATCGGTTGACTAGTAACATTATTGAAAAATTCACAACTAAAATGACAATATCTTACTGTACTATGTTAACAATTAATGATATGCCTTTACCTATAAAAGACCTTCTATGAAAAAGAAAATACAGAATAACGCAATGTTCAGGACAACACTACAGTGTGACAACTTATTTATCAATAAAATGTTAAAGTCAAACCTGATGACTTCATTAGGTCCATTGCAATTTTCAATAGATAATTCCGTAGAAATATTACATTAGTAAAAATCTCGGCAACTTGCTGCTGAGTTAGGTAGCATTCTTCAAACTGAAAAATAATAAGCAATGTATATGTTGATCAAAAGTCCAGCCTGAATGTTAATGTACATAAAAACAATTAATCAGAATAGGTTTGAGGTTGAAAAGCGATCGTAGGTTTCAGTGCTCTAGATACATTACAAAATCATTTAGAAAAATTAGCATGTCAAATATTCAACCAGTCATTTTCGAACAAGAACTTTCAAAACAGATTGATAAATGCACTTACCAAAAGTATCCAATGACAATCAGTATTTGCACCAGTAACACTGAAAAGTCACATAACAGATATGAATATTGACCGGAAAAGTAGAAGAACGATATTTGTCGAGGAAGATACAAGAAGACACTGTTGTTGATATTACTAAACAGTAAGGTTAAAATTAAAGGATTTCAGTACATAGATTGATTTGAAATTATTACTTAAAGATAGGTAACTGTATTAGGAATAGAAATATATATACATTTGGGGGCCGATTCCGATCTGGTAAAAAGGGCTCAGAATAGCCGTTCGGAGCGTTTTTCCCATACATATTGTACCCTGCAACGTCCCCCGTACGTACAACGAAGTACGATTCGTACCAGGAGCTGGACTCCGTACGAATCGTACAGAGACCGTACAAATCGAATCCCTGTACAAGTCTCACTAGGAACCTGCTGAACGCGACATCTGTATGGCTCACGGCTGGTTTATACGACCCAGCAAGTACGATACATGTCGGGTACGTACCATACGACCCTGTTTCCATCGGAGCTGAAAACAGTCGTAAAAGCAGAGTTCGCCCCGAAACAGGTATGGTACGGCCCCCCGAGTACAGCGCGTACCCCCCATGATCGAAGGGGTACGGTGCGTACCCCTGCGATCATAGGGGGTATGCGCCGTATACCCAGTGTACATGGGGTACGCACCGTACCCCTGCACGCAGGATGTACGGCACGTACCCCATGTACGCTGGGTGTACGGTGAGTACCACCATGATCGTGGGGGGTACGCGCCATATACCCAGTGTACATGGGGTACGCACCGTACCCCGTCACGCAGGATGTGCGGCGCGTACCCCATGTACGCTGCGATCATGGGGGGTACGCACCGTACGGTGTGTATGTGATTGCGCGCTTTTCTGTACGAATCGCCCTTACCTGACATGGACTGTACGACTTGCGTCCTGATACCCCGGTCTGGATCGTACTCGTCGGGTCGTACGGCGTGTGTGTATGTGATTGTGCGCTTTTCTGTACGAATCGCCCTTACCTGACATGGAGGGTACGCACCGTATGGTGTGTATGTGATTGTGCGCTTTTCTGTACGAATCGCCCTTACCTGACATGGACTGTACGACTCGCGTCCTGATACCCCGGTCTGGATCGTACTCGTCGGGTCGTACGGCGTGTGTACGAGTCGTACAGAGACGGCTCCGGATGCAATTTGTACGGACAGTAATTTTACCAGATCGGAATCGGGCCCTTGGTCTTCTGAAACATATTTGAGAGGAAGATGTGGAGTACCTGTAAAAATATATGAAAGCACATGAGCTTGTAAAGAAGAACGAATATGTACATCATACGCCATAATATACACAATTTACATGTAGCAGAAACTAACCTCAACAAGTATCCAAAAAAAGTAAAATTTCTGAAAGAAGAAATTAGTTTAACAACCTACCACAAACCTTTCTCAAACACAAAAAGTTCATCAGAAATACCTTTCTTACATTAATGTAGTTTGCAAAATATGTTGTGTGCAGAAAGATATAATCACGTACTGTTCTTCAAGGTATTAACGTTTCACCTATATAGGAGAGAATAACACCAGTCAATAGAACATCATTAATGTAGACATTCAAATTATGTGCCAATACTAAAAAAATGATACTACTGTCAACAGAGAATTTTTTAGATAGTCTACGCAATCCATGCTTGTGGAATTCACTGAAACCATCAGGATACACATTATGGCTTATATAATCCAGAAGCTCTTGGTACTTAGTGGCATTCATTTCAATGGAAAATGAAGATAAACGGGAAAAAACGTTAGAAGAAAAGTATTATAGCTGTAAAGAACACATTTTATATGCTCACATTTAAGTATAAAGACATAAATGACTATAAAGAGTGTAAATATATAATTAGTAAAACAACTGTCACCCCCTCTACACAGCTCAATACGCCCACAAAGTTTAAGTGAGGAATACAGAGGGCATCGGTCAAAATATCGAGTTTTTAATATCGATTTACATTAATATTGAATAAAAAATATAGAATGGGCACAATATCGAATGGACAGAATATAGACTACAAAAATATTGAATAGAATAGCATTAATATCGAATTAAAAATGTAGAATAGACAGAATATCGAATGGACAGAATACAGATTACAAAAATATAGAATGGACAGAATATAGAAAACAAAAATATAGAATGGACAGAAAATAGACAACAAAAATATAGAATAGACAGAATATAGAAAACAAAAATATAGAATTTGAGGTAAGTAAGTTAATATTAATTTTTTAATATTATCTAATTTTTAAAGTATTTTTTATGTTAGTATATGTGTAAAAAGTGTATATTTATTTTCTAATTTATTTTAAATAATTACCTTTATGGTATTTTTTTGCGTAATATAATACTGTAGTGGGTTGTGGGTTTATAGGGGAATAGGGTGGGAAGTAATTTAATTATAATTAATTAAATACGTTAATTTATGTATTGGTATTTATTTTGAATTAACTGTTAATTAATTGTTAATTGGTAATTAATTAAAATATAATTGGTGATTAATTTTAATTAACTGATTAATTGATAATTATATTAATTTTATTCATTCATTTTCTGTAGCGGGTTGTGGGTTTATAGCGGAACAGGTTGGGAAGTAATTTAATTATAATTATTTATTTATTTTTATTTATTTATTGGTATTTATTTTGAATTATTTGATATTAAATTATTTAATTGGTAATTAAATAAAATATAATTGGTAATTTATTTAAATTAATTGATTAATTGATAATTATGTTAATTGTATTAATTTATTTTATGTTGCGGGTTGTGGGTTTGTAGGGGGAATAGGGTGGGAAGTAATTTATTAGTAATTAATTAAATATTTTAATTTATTTATTGTTTTTGTGTTGTTCAAATTTTTAATCATTTTTTGGTAATTAATTAATTCTTAACTGGTAAATAATTTGTATTATTAGGTAATACTTTTAATAATTAATTTTTAGTTGTATTTCTAATTGATTATTTATCATATTATATAAAATTGTTAATTACTTTTAATTAATTAGTAATTGGTATTAATATTTAATTTATTTTTATTTATATATGAAGTATTTACTTTCCCTACTGTTGCACTCTCTGGAGTTGGAATAGTAATTTTTACCCCTACGCTATCCAACGCTTTCTCTACTTTTGCAATCTCTGGAGTGGGATTAGTAATTTTTATCCCTACGCTACCCAACGCATTCCCTACTGCTGCACTCTCTGGAGTGGGAATAGTAATTTTTACCTCTACGCTATCCAATGCTTTCCCTGCTGTTGCACTCTCTGGAGTTGGAATAGTCATTTTTACACTTCCGCTATCCAACGCTTTCCCTACTGTTGCACTCTCTTGAGTGGGAATAGTAATTTTATACCCCTACGCTATCCAGCGCTTTCCCTACTGTTGCACTCTCTGGAGTGGGAATAGTAATTTTTACCCCTATGCTATCCAACACTTTCCCTACTGTTGCACTCTCTGGAGTGGGAATAGTAAATTTGACCCTGCCGCTATCATACGTTTTCCCTACTATTGCACTCACTGGAGTTGGAATAGCAATTTTTACTCCTACGCTATCCAACGCTTTCCCTATTGTTGCACTCTCTGGAGTGGGAATAGTCATTTTTCCCCTACGCTATCCAACGCTTTCCCTACTGTTGCACTCTCTGGAGTGGGAATAGTAATTTTGACCTCTACGCTATCCAACGCTTTCCCTAGTGTTGCACTCTCTGTAGTGGAAATACTAAATTTTACCCTGCTGCTATTTAACGCTTTCCCTACTGTTGCACTCTCTGGAGTGGGAATAGTAATTTTTACCTCTACGCTATCCAAGGCTTTCCCTACTGTTGCACTCTCTGGAGTGGGAATAGTACATTTTAACCTGCCGCTATCCAACGTTTTCCCTGCTATTGCACTCTCTGGAGTTGGAATAGTAATTTTTACCCGTACGCTATCCAACGCTTTCCCTACTTTTGCAATCTCTGGAGTTGGAATAGTAAGTTTTACTCCTACGCTATCCAACGTTTTCCCTACTGTTGCACTCTCTGGAGTGGGAATAGTAATTTTATACCCCTACGCTATCCAACGCTTTCCCTACTGTTGCACTCTCTGGAGTGGGAATAGTAATTTTTACCCCTATGCTATCCAACACTTTCCCTACTGTTGCACTCTCTGGAGTGGGAATAGTAAATTTTACCCTGCCGCTATCATACGTTTTCCCTACTATTGCACTCTCTGGAGTTGGAATAGTAATTTTTACTCCTACGCTATCCATCGCTTTCCCTATTGTTGCACTCTCTGGAGTGGGAATAGTCATTTTTCCCCTACGCTATCCAACGCTTTCCCTACTGTTGCACTCTCTGGAGTGGGAATAGTAATTTTTACCTCTACGCTATCCAACGCTTTCCCTAGTGTTGCACTCTCTGGAGTGGGAATACTAAATTTTACCCTGCTGCTATTCAACGCTTTCCCTACTGTTGCACTCTCTGGAGTGGGAATAGTAATTTTTACCTCTACGCTATCCAAGGCTTTCCCTACTGTTGCATTCTCTGGAGTGGGAATAGTACATTTTACCCTGCCGCTATCCAACGTTTTCCCTGCTATTGCACTCTCTGGAGTTGGAATAGTAATTTTTACCCCTACGCTATCCAACGCTTTCCCTACTTTTGTACTCTCTGGAGTTGGAATAGTAATTTTTACCCCTACGCTATCCAACGTTTTCCCTACTGTTGCACTCTCTGGAGTTGGAATAGTAATTTTTACCCCTACGCTATCTAACGCTTTCCCTACTGTTGCACTCTCTGGAGTTGGAATAGTAATTTTTACCCCTATGCTATCTAACGCTTTCCCTACTGTTGCACTCTCTGGAGTGGGAATAGTAATTTTTACCCCTACGCTATCAAACGCTTTCCCTACTGTTGCACTCTCTGGTGTTCGAATAGTAATTTTTACCCCTCCGCTATCCAACGCTTTCCCTACTGTTGCACTCTCTGGAGTGGGATTAGTAATTTTTACACCTACGCTATCCAACGCTTTCCCTGCTATTGCACTCTCTGGAGTTGGAATAGTAATTTTTACCCCTACGCTATCCAACGCTTTCCCTACTTTTGCACTCTCTGGAGTTGGAATAGTAATTTTTACCCCTACGCTATCCAACGTTTTCCCTACTGTTGCACTCTCTGGAGTTGGAATAGTAATTTTTACCCCTACGCTATCTAACGCTGAGGTTCCGTGACAATTGTAAGTGGTGTTTTTGACTCGCACGAATATAGTCGAGTTTGGTATCTATGAACCGCAAATGACGAGTTTAGTAAGTGTGCGCAGTTTCGCTGTGCTAACTTAAACCGTTCGTTTGTTATGTGGGTTTTTCATCTGTACCCACGGGTTCCATCTTAGATACGGCATCCATTTTGTCTCTTGCCCTCAAGTAGCCAGCGAACGGACGCTGTCCGCTTCGCGACCCTGGGACTCCCAAGATATTTGCGGAAGACACATGTTCTTTGTAAGTGTCTTTATGACGAGGGGGATGCTACTGTAAGGCAGATGGCGCCGCTCGAGGCTCATCTTGCCGCACGGACTTATTGTCTCAGCCGTGCATCTCATTAGGCACGTCCCTTTGATGCCTGTATCTCGTGTTTCCTGATACCTCCCCTTCTACACCCTTTCCGATCTCCCCACTGTCTCCGTCTTCCTCTGCACCTGTCTTCGTTCCTATTTCAATCTATTTTACTGCTGATTGGAATTTGCTAATGGTGGGAAGATGGTTTTTACAGTTGGGAACCGCCAAATGTTTCCGCACTTATGTTCCGGACCTGATGTGTTTCAAAGTGACCAAAGCGACCCCTCTGGGGGATAATTGTGGGAACCGGGTTGTAAACTTTTGTGCTCAATGTAATCCTATGGGTAAAAACTGTATAAAAGGAGCGATCCACAGAACCAATTTGAAGCAGTCTCCCCAAGTTGCACGCTGTGTACTTGTCGTGATCTCTGTGTTCCCTGCAGCAAATAAACCTTGAATCTTTGACGCCGAAGGAAGTGTCCCGTGTCTCTGTGACTTGTACGCCGGAGCAGGTTACCCACGAAGGTTTAAGGTGTTGTGCCCTGGCACCGCTGGGTCTTAAAGAACCCAGTCCTTCAGTTGGCGCCCAACGTGGGGCTGCATCAGTGGTACCGGTCCAAGCCCGACGATCGTGAGGAACTTCGTGTGAAATCTCCGAGGGAAGGTGCACTCCGCTTCATCGATCCTGTTGTCGAAATAAGTGGCCCGAAGACTTTTCCCGCGAAGATTCCCGCCTCCTGACGGCTGCGACGGACTGCTGCCCTGACTGTAGACCTGTTTTGGCGCCTGGCGTAGACCTTGGTATAGCGAGACGATTGACGGGCCTTCCTGGTGACGCCATCGATCTTTGAGTTAAGTATTTGTGGGTCGCTCCCAGAGTTCTTGGTTGTGGTTACTTAGTGGTTGCATGGTTCCATTGCATTTGTGGTTCTTGGTACTTTGTTGTGTTGTTTGACGACTGCAGCCGCCAAAAACCGAGGGTTTTGTTCTTTGTTGGGACTTGGTAACTCCCGTAACCCTTGAAGTTTGTGAAACTCGGCTAGTGTGCAAGATGCCTGGTCGCAGTACTTTGTTCAGTTGTTTTAGGCCTTGTGGTGCGGATCCCCGACTGGAGGACTCGTGTCCGATACCTCCGGTTGGGACTCCTACTTATGACTTGTATAGCAAACATGGGCTAGGCCCGATTACCTTTAACGATTATTGGATTAAATATACAAAGAAAGACGGCGACCTTCGTTGGCCACCTCACGGTAGCATTGAGGCGTCGATCTTAGATAATCTAGAAATGAAGCTGTTCGAACGTAAATCAAGGCCGGCCATGTTTGATGCCTTTCGGTTGTGGCGCAAAGAAGCCCGACAGAAAGAGATCAGACAGAATAAACGTAGTCAGCGAGATAATGTTGCTACCATAGTGAAGAAAGCTGAGCAGTTCCAGCGTGATAAGGAGGATAAGGATAAGGAAGTGTTTGAAAGACTACAGCGTATGACCATAGATAAATGTTATCCTGCTTTGCCTATGGAATCGGATAAGAAGGAAGAGGCAGTTGAGGATCCTTTAATGTCCTATCTTATGAAGTCGCCACCTCCGTACGTACAGGGTACCGCAGCTCCTGTGGTCCCTGCCGTACCTGTTCTTCCACCTATTGTTCCTCCGCCTGTTCCTCAACCTGCACCCGCTCTTCCGTCTGTCCCTGCACCTTTGTCTGTTTCTATTCCTACTGCTCCTCCGCTTCCACATACTCCTGCTCCCGCTACTGCTCCTGTTTTGTTAACCCCTGTTGTTGCTACTGTTTCTACTCCTTCTCTTGTTAGCCCTGTGTCCTATTCTTCTCCCTCTACTCGTAGTCGCAATTCTCCCCTTGCGGCTAGCTTCTTTCAGTCGCTCGGACCTGTTCATGGGTCTGCTGGTTTCGATGGTCCTCAGAGACGTAGTCAGCTTCCTGGAAACAGAGAACGTGTTGCACTATATAATATGGCGATGGGTTGGATGGTAAATCCGCAGAGAAGTCCACCCCGTGTTGTTCTCGAAACGTTCTGTCAATTCAATATACCAACCCAGAGATATGTGTTTAATGAAATGTGTAAGTTCCTTTATGATCAGATAGCGGCCAATGCGCCTGACGAGGTGCTCACCGCCCTGTCTGATCTCCAGCTTCAGTTCGCAAATGGGCTGATAGTGGATACCAACGTTCGACGTGCTGTTGAACGATTGCTATCTCTTCGTCCCGCTCCCATCCCTCATGCATTATTTGTTGAGGATATTGAAAAACAACCAGACGAGTCCGGTCAATATCCTATGCGTGAAGTTCCACCGGTTTGGATGCCTGGTAACCCCGCAGCTGCCCCTCCGGTCCCGCCGTATTTTCAGAGAGTATGGATACACCTCCCATGGAAAAGATCGGAAGTGTTACAGGTGAAGCAATCTTTGCCTGACCCTCGCAAAAATCCTGCAGGGTATTATAAAGAATTATCGCAGCTCGTGGATGCTACGGTAATGAATCTTGCCGATATCGACATGTTGTTTGGCAATGTCGTACCGCAACCGGTATGGGCTAAGATTCGTCAGGAAGATCACGCAAATGAATTAGGTGGTGATTGGGCGGCCATTTTAGCGGCAGATGGGTTGCAAGTTGGTGGTGCAAAGCCTGAGCAGTTGATTGCTGCTCTTCCCCAGCGAATAATTACATTGATGAAGACTCTTATGCCAGCTATGAGGGTAAATTGGGATAAATTGTCAGCTTGCAAACAAAAGAAAGACGAGAGTGTTTCCGACTTCTTCACGAGGTTTGAGGAAGCATTCATTGACCACAGTGGACAGGATATGGGTACTGAGGGTGGACAAAGGTTGTTTGTGGATAAATTTGTGTCGAACTTGTTGCCCGATTTGAGCAATAAATTAAAGAATTCGGAGAGTGCATGGGCCGTTTCTACCTCAGCTCAGATATTGGCTACGGCACAATATTATGAGAATAGGGAGAAAGAGGAGAATGACCGTGCTGACAAAAAGACGAAAGAACTGAAAACTAAAGTATTGTTGCAACAAGCGTATCCGCCGCGTTCTAATCAGAATGCGCCCCCACAGAATAGATCGCAGTCGCAATCGAATCGATCGCAGCCACGTAATGATTCCTCCTCCCAAAGATCATCGTTAGGGTACAATCAATGTGCTTATTGTAGACAGGAAGGACACATTAAATTCAATTGCCCCGTTCTGAATGAACGTAATAGTGGTAACTCGTCTAAAGGAGGTCGTGGTGGTTCACAGCAGGCATCGCGTGGTAGAGGTCGTGGTGCTCAAAACGATCGCTCAGACAACTCATCTAATTCTAATAACTGTTTCGATCAACGTGGATCATCGCAAGGACGATCTGCGCAGTACAATGTAGATGATTATTACGTCGATCAGGGTGTTGACGACAGTAATTACTAGGACAGCCAAAGACAAGGAGAGGGAGTGGTATCAGTTCCGGTTGATCAGAGAGGGCCTTACGTCGCAGTTGCTACATCGGGCGTCGTTGAGCCTTTTCTGTTGGACACTGGTGCAGCGAAAAGTTCTATCATGTATTCGAAACTCCCTGGCGCACCTTTGTCTGGCTTAACAAATGTTTCCGTTGGATTCTCTGGCGCCCCTGTTAGCAATCCAGTTTCGCGCCCTTTGCCCCTTCAAATTGGGCCACGTGAGCTCCAAGCTCCGTTGATTTTGACTACTGGTTGTGGTGAAAATCTTTTGGGCCTGGATTTGCTTAAACGTTTGTACGCAACTTTGTATTGTTCTCCTGCGGGTGTAAAGCTTACGTTAGGAGAGAGGGTTGTCTCTCCTATGTATTTGTCTCTCGATAAGCTTCCACCGGAATTGAGTTCTCTTCCTGCGTCTTTGTGGGCAACAGGTCCAAATGACGTGGGCCTGCTTGATATCTCCCCTTATGTTGTTCAGTTGAAAGCTAATGTGCGATTGCCACGTATTCCCCAGTATCGTATCTCCCTTGATGGTGAACGAGCACTGTTGGCGATCATTTATGATCTGATCGAGAAAGATGTTATTGAAGAAACTCGGGGAAACGTGTGCAATAGCCCTGTACTGCCCATTCTTAAACGTACAGATCCTACAAAACCGCCTGTTTATCGTTTTGTTATCGATTTACGGGAGGTCAATAAAATTGTGGTTCCCCAATTCCCCGTTGTGCCTGACATCACGGCGCTACTGACTCTGATTCCAGCTACTGCATCATGGTTTTCGGTGATTGATTTGAAAAATGCGTTTTTCAGCATCCCGATTGCCGAAGAGAGCAGGGACCTTTTCGGTTTCTCTCTCGGTGGACGTAGTTTCCGGTTCAAACGCGCTCCTCAGGGCTACTGTGAAAGTCCATCTATTTACAGTCAAGCCTTGAAGGGTCAACTGGATGCGTTTCGGTTGCCGGTTGGTGCGGCTTTAATCCAATATGTCGACGACTTATTGGTGGCCGCTGATACTCAGGACATTTGCAAAATTGCTACTGTGTCGTTGCTGCAACATCTCTGTGAGTTAAATCACAAGGTGTCACCTTCTAAACTCCAATATTGTTGTCAAGAAGTAACCTATCTAGGTCACTTATTGTCAAAGGAGGGAAGGAGATTGACCCCAGAGAGAATTGCAGCGATTGCGCGAATGGCTGTGCCAAAAACCCAAAGAGATGTGCGTGCCTTTTTAGGTATCACGTCGTACTGCAGGCAATGGATTCCTAATTTTTCATTGCTAGCGAAACCATTGGTGGCTCTCACGTGCAAGGATGTTTCAACTCCTTTACCATGGACGGAAGAATGTCAGAAAAGTTTTTCTGAACTACGTGATTCATTGTGTTCGGCTCCTGTGTTAGGTACTCCTGACTACGGTAAGCCGTTCACGTTATATGTTCACGAGAGGGAAGGTTGTGCTTTGAGTGTTTTAACGCAACCCTTTGGTGGTAAACAGCGTCCATGTGCATATTTTTCCTCGACCTTAGACCCAGTAGCTAGAGCATTGCCGAGTTGTTTGAGAGCAACAGCGGCAGCTGCGGTCTCTATCCGACAATCAGCAGGATTGGTCATGGATAATATGCTTACGGTGATGGTTCCGCATGCAGTCGATACTCTTTTGAATCGAACGAAAACTCAGCACTTGACGAGTGCGAGGTTGTCTGGGTACGAATTGACGCTCTTGGCAAGCCACATTCAGATAAAACGTTGTAATGTCCTAAACCCGGCAACTTTGTTACCAATTAGCACAGAGTCAGATGAAGTAGCAGAACATGACTGCTACTTGAGGACTGAAGAGGAAACGAAAGGTCGAGTGGACCTTAAAAACACCCCATTGGAAGATCCGGATGGCACTCTGTATGTGGATGGGTCATGTTTTAAGTTGCCGAATGGCGATGTGACTACCGCTTATGCTGTTGTAACATTGAATACTGTTGTTGAAACCGCAAGATTGAATCAGAATTCTGCCCAAGCTGCGGAATTGATTGCTCTTACTAGAGCATGTGTGTTAGCAAAAGGGAAACGTGTGAATGTGTACACCGATAGTCAATACGCTTTTGGTGTAGCGCATAGTTTTGGACGATTGTGGCGAGAGAGAGGTTTTTTGACGTCGCACGGTACGAAGATACAGCATGGCCAGCTTGTGAACGATCTTTTGGATGCATTGACTTTGCCTATGCAAGTTGCGATTGTTAAGTGTAGTGCGCATCGTAAAGTGACGGATGATGTTGGTCGTGGTAATGCGTTTGCGGATGAGACTGCTAAGGAGACTGCCCGGAACCTTAGCACTCGAATGTATGTGACGAGTTCGGTTAGGTGGCCTATAGAATCGAGTATGTGTGAAGATACTATCGAGAGTGTGAAAGCAATTCAGAATGAGGCCACCGAGACTGAAAAGACGAAGTGGAAAGAAAGTACGGGAAAGTTGGATGCGAATGGTTGTTGGATCGATTTGTCGGATCAGAAAAGATGGATGTTGCCTGATGCGTATGTGCTGGCTGTTGTGACAATGGCACATGGGTTAGCACATATTAGCGCGAAAGGTATTTGCAAGTTGCTGGCTGCTGTGTGGAAGAATGATGGCATTACGAAATGTGCTGAACGTCTGGTGAAGAATTGTATGGTGTGTATAATGTACAATCCTGGCAAAGGAACCCCAACTCCTCCTGGCAGTTTTGCTCCCCCTTCGTATCCCTTTGAGGTGATTCAATTGGACTTCATCCATATGGAGCGATGCAATAACCTGAAATACGTTTTAGTTGTGGTTTGCGCATTCTCCCGATGGATCGAGGCCTATCCCCTCAAAGACAATACTGCTTTGTCCACTGCGAAAATCCTACTGAAGGAATATTTTCCTCGGTATGGAATGCCTAGAGTCGTGTGGTCAGATAACGGAAGTGAGTTTGTTGGAAGTGTGATGAAGAGTGTGTGTAAGGGCCTTGGAATAAATCAAAAATTCCACAGCGCCAATCATCCCCAGTCAGCTGGATTAGTTGAAGGGTACAATGGCACCCTTAAACTAAAGCTGGCAAAGATTCAGGCTACGACTGGTCTTTCGTGGCCTGACGCTTTACCTCTAGCATTACTGTCAACTAGGGCGACTGTACACTCCCGAGTAGGGCTTAGTCCCTATGAAATAGTGTTCGGCCGTCCTGCGAATGTGTGGGGGGTTCCTAGGCCAGGAATGTTTTCTGATCTTGAGTATCCAATGTTGATTGACTATTTACATGACTTGACTGCTAAACTGAGGTTAATTCACCAACAGGTTTACGACGCATTGCCTACGCAGACGGAGGGTCCAGGCCACCAGCTCCAGCCCGGAGACTGGGTGGTAACACGAAACTTTTCACGCAAGAATAATCTGGACCCGAGGTTTACCGGACCTTACCAGGTGCTCCTGGCCACGAGGACTGCCGTTCGTCTTGAGGGGCGTAAAAATTGGGTGCATGCCACCCACACTAAGCGAGTCCCTATCCCTTTGCCGGCAGACCCATGGGTAAGGAAAGGCATTGCGTCAACAGAAACAGAAACATTGCCGGCGTTTGTGCCTTTCAGCGACGCACAGCCTGTTGGAGAATCCTCAGCGCAGCAGAAAGCCACTGTTGAACAATTGTCAGTAAAAGACTCAAGACCATCAACTGATCAGCAGGACGCTGTCTCTTCAACGGATCCTTTGTTCGACGAGCAGACACGTCCCGGGAAACACCGATATTCTTTGCGATCTCGCACTAAGGACAAATAAAATTTTCCTTGCTTTGCTGAAATTGACAATTGCATTATCCCCGTTTTCCCGTGATCAGTTTTGAACATTCGTATCACTGTGATTTGTGTATATATATATATTGAGCTTCCTCCCTTGTATCTTTTTACTTCCACAGCCGAGAGACTTTGTGCTTGTTTATACATATTGTGTATTGAAGGCCGTAGGGCCGCGCGCGTACTTCCTTCTGGATAGTAGGTCTTGACGCTAGGTTAAAGGCCGTCGGTTCCTAGGAACTCCTAGGGATTGACTATTGCTACACAGAACGAAGTGCGTCAAGAAACGTTGCGGACGGTCATAGGGAATGGTATTCTCGAAGCTGAATGATTTGGAGGGAGCTAAGGCGCACAGACTTAAGCTGCAGCAACTCAGTCGTACCAAATGTTTCATATTCCAACTGTTTGTATTGTTTTTGACTGCTTCTGCATTATTGGCGGGTGGGGTGTATTACACGATGTCTTATTTCTTACCTGCTACACCTACTCCTACTTCTTACCCTAATCTTACCTCCACTGCTTCTTCCCATTCCTTTCATATGTTACCGGAACACGAGCAGGCTAGACGTGTAGAATTCCGCAACAATTCCTTTATTCAGCTTCTCCAACAGCATCAGTTAGTGGTTAACACTACTAATTGTTGGGTGTGTGGGTTGATGCCACATACTACTGATAAGGGAATTCCATATCTGGTGTTACCGTATAGTTCCCAAGGGTCAGCTCGAGCATTTCAAACAATGTTTCGAAGCGCACTGGGTTTCCACCCCATTCGAGAACCACGTTCCCCCTACTCTGGCCCTACCTCGTATCAGAAGCCTTTGTCGATAGCCATAGAGGATTTAGATAGTGAGATCTATGATCCTTCGCTTATTCCCGAAGAAGAGGTACAGGCCTATAAGGTCCTAAGTAGAGGTGAATATAGTGTGTTCACTAGTGAAAAGCAGCTTAAAAGCTCGCCTCCAATATGGGTCGTACCCCACACTGGTAATTTTTGTCTTATGGGTCGTGGCCGAAGATCGCAAGCCCGACTTGGAGCAAGTGCTTGCACTGAAAATTACATTCTGCCGATGTTCTCGTCCCCTGTGTTTCTGGCTGCCAAGGGTACATACTTTAGCTGTTATGATCGTGCATACACATGGTTGCCCGCAGACTTCATGGGCTCATGTTTTATTGCAAATCTGTTGCCTCCGACGTTCACTGTAGATGCCGATTATCATAAGACTAGAGTTGTGCGAGGCGTAATTAGCGAAGAAGACACTGCCGGTCAAGAGGCAGGAGACTTTTTCAAGGGTTTCCTCCCGTTTTGGGGACCTATGGTTAACAGTAGGAACCTGAGACAGTTGACTCGAGTGGTAGAATCGACAGCTAATATTACTGCCAGTGCCCTTGGTAATATCACCACAGAACTTCAGGCGGAGAGACTTATGACATTACAAAACCGTATGGTTTTAGATGTCATTTTAGCAGATCGCGGGGGGGTATGTAAGGTGATCCATTCGAGCTGCTGCATTTTCATTCCAGATAATGCTCCTACTGTCTATCAAGCCATCTCGAGGTTGCATAAGATCTCCGAATCCATACACGTGGATGTAGGGGATTGGACGCTATTTGGATGGTTTTGGGGCTTGATGTCGACTTGGGGTTGGAAAATTCTGATGATCATTGGGGTTGTGGTAGTGTTCCTGTTCACGTGTTGCCTTTGTGTGCAGTGTGGTCCTGCCTTATGTGGCCTCTGTGCTACAACGTGTATGAGACAACCATCTGTTACCAAGGGGACTCGGTTGGACAGAGCTATGCTACAGCAACATCTCGATGGTCTGATGAATATCGAATATGATTCCGACTAGTGCTTGCCTACATGAGGGCAAAAGGAGCGTCTGAGGTTCCGTGACAATTGTAAGTGGTGTTTTAGACTCGCACGAATATAGTCGAGTCTGGTATCTATGAACCGCAAATGACGAGTTTAGTAAGTGTGCGCAGTTTCGCTGTGCTAACTTAAACCGTTCGTTTGTTATGTGGGTTTTTCATCTGTACCCACGGGTTCCATCTTAGATACGGCATCCATTTTGTCTCTTGCCCTCAAGTAGCCAGCGAACGGACGCTGTCCGCTTCGCGACCCTGGGACTCCCAAGATATTTGCGGAAGACACATGTTCTTTGTAAGTGTCTTTATGACGAGGGGGATGCTACTGTAAGGCAGATGGCGCCGCTCGAGGCTCATCTTGCCGCACGGACTTATTGTCTCAGCCGTGCATCTCATTAGGCACGTCCCTTTGATGCCTGTATCTCGTGTTTCCTGATACCTCCCCTTCTACACCCTTTCCGATCTCCCCACTGTCTCCGTCTTCCTCTGCACCTGTCTTCGTTCCTATTTCAATCTATTTTACTGCTGATTGGAATTTGCTAATGGTGGGAAGATGGTTTTTACAGTTGGGAACCGCCAAATGTTTCCGCACTTATGTTCCGGACCTGATGTGTTTCAAAGTGACCAAAGCGACCCCTCTGGGGGATAATTGTGGGAACCGGGTTGTAAACTTTTGTGCTCAATGTAATCCTATGGGTAAAAACTGTATAAAAGGAGCGATCCACAGAACCAATTTGAAGCAGTCTCCCCAAGTTGCACGCTGTGTACTTGTCGTGATCTCTGT
Organism: Lissotriton vulgaris; assembly: GCF_964263255.1. Taxonomy (NCBI): domain Eukaryota; kingdom Metazoa; phylum Chordata; class Amphibia; order Caudata; family Salamandridae; genus Lissotriton; species Lissotriton vulgaris. The sequence continues at coordinate 40,937 of NW_028243872.1, read as the reverse complement.
GTTCCCTGCAGCAAATAAATCTTGAATCTTTGACGCCGAAGGAAGTGTCCCGTGTCTCTGTGACTTGTACCCCGGAGCAGGTTACCCACGAAGGTTTCAGGTGTTGTGCCCTGGCACCGCTGGGTCTTAAAGAACCCAGTCCTTCAACGCTTTCCCTACTGTTGCACTCTCTGGAGTGGGAATAGTAATTTTTACCCCTACGCTATCAAACACTTTCCCTACTGTTGCACTCTCTGGTGTTGGAATAGTAATTTTTACCCCTCCGCTATCCAACGCTTTCCCTACTGTTGCACTCTCTGGAGTGGGATTAGTAATTTTTACACCTACGCTATCCAACGCTTTCCCTACTGGTGTAATCACTGGACTGGTAATAGTAAATTTTACCCTTTCCGCTATCCTATGGTAAAAATATTGTAATGTTTTTATTAATATTACGTTTAGATATATATATGTATTAACAAATAAATGTGTATGTTTTTTTAACTTACATTATTATTTATTATTTTTAAGGTTATTTAAGTATTTTAAGTATGTTTAAGTTAATTACATTTATTATTTCATTAATTTTTAATTAATGTAAAGTATTTTTAAAAATTCGATATTTTGACGAACTATATTTTTTACATCGATATTTTGTATTCAATATTTTGGTACTTACCTGTTTGAGATAGGAGGTCGCTATTTTGGTATTCTATATTTTTTCCTTGATATTTTTGTACTTCGACATTGGTGACATCGATATTGTTTCAGTGATCCATACAGAGTACAGTCCATACAAAGAGACGGGTAAGGCCTGCCAAATGGATGCTGTTTGAAAATATGGCAGTTTTAGAAAGGACCTCAGGCGCTGTAGTGCCAAGCCTCACTTTTTTTATTTAAGGTTACTTGTGTGGGTGTGACATAATTACTGTTGCAGGCCCACTAGTAGCATTTACGTGAGCAGCCCTGGTATATATAGTTTACTTTACTATCAAGAGTAACATAAATATGACACAGAAATTCATGCATGCATAATTTATTTAAAAAAAGGCTCAGGAGGGCCCCGTGACGCAGAAGGAATTAAATAATAGGATCATGGAATTACGATGAATAAAAATAGAGGCCTGGGAAGGCCACGTGAGGAAGCAATAAACATTAAAAGTCACGGGAGGATTAGGAGGGAGCAAATACGATGAAATACAAAGCGCGTGACGCACAAAAATAAAGCAAAACAGAGCTGGGAGGGGCACGTGACGCAGTAAAAAACATATTACTATTATGAACGCACACTTCATAAGAATACAGGCTAAAGCACGTGACACTTCTAAAATACGACACAGAAATTCATGCACACACAATTTATTTAAAAAAGGCCTAGGAGGGCCCCGTAACGCAGAAGGAAATATTATGATCAACCATATATGATCAATAAGAATAGACGCCGCGGAAGGCCAGGTGAGGTAGCAATAAACATTAAAAGTCACAGGAGGATTAGGAGGGAGCAAATACGATGAAGTACAAAGCACGTGGTGCACAAAAATAAAGCAAAACAGAGCTGGGAGGGGCACGTGATGCAGTAAAAGACATAACACCAATATAAATGCACAAATTGTAAGAATGCAGGCTAAAGCATGGGGCACAGTTCAAACACGACACAGAAATTCGTGCATGTACAATTTATTTAAAAAAGGCCTAAGAGGGCCCTGTGACGCAGAAGGAAATATTATGATCAACCATATATGATCAATAAGAATAGAGGCCAGGGAAGGCCACGTGAGGTAGCAATAAACATTAAAAGTCATAGGAGGATTAGGAAGTAGCAAATACGATGAAGTACAAAGCACGTGGCGCACAAAAATAAAGCAAAACAGTGCTGGGAGGGGAACGTGACGCATTAAAAAAATAATACTAATATGAAAGCACAAATTGGACCAATACAGGCTAAAGCACGGGGCACAGTTCAAACACGACAGAGAAAGTCTTGCATGCACAATTTATTTAAAAAAGGCCTAGGAGGGCCCCCTGACGTAGAAGGAAATATTACGATCAACCATATACGATCAATTAGAATAGAGGACTGGAAAGGCCACGTGAGGCAATAATGAATATTAAAAGTCACTGGAGGATTAGGAGGGAGCAAATACAATAAAGCACAAGGTATGTGTCGCACAAAAATAAAGCAAAACAGAGCTGGGATGGCCACGTGATACAGTGAAAAAAAAAACTATGATGCAGGTACAATTTACAGCGGAGGCTGATGTTGTGATGGCTTCTCCTAGCTTTGCTTCTGTCATCTCTTGTCTTGTCTTCAAAGGCTGGGGCTTTGGCTGGGCCTGGATGGGTGGGCGGGGGCGACGCCGGCACTGCGCCTATGGTGGCCTGGCTGGACGGCAGCAGCAGTGACACCACGTTGAGTGTCACGAGTCCTCCTCCACTCGAGCAAACAGTTCGTAGTACAATCGACAACGATGAGAGCCTGTCTGTCACCACAGCACAGGCAGGCAAAAGAGAGCATGCTTACGTCAGTATCCAAATTATATGGGAACCGCAGGGAATGACCAAACTAAGTCCAGGGCCGTCATTGGTAGCGTTTTCGCAGACTAGAAGAATGACAGCCCTGGGGGACCTCCAATTGGCTAATGTATTGGCTTCCAGGCTTAGTAATAGCAAGAGAGCTACGTGGTGACATCTGGGAATTGTGGGCGGGCGTGCACCGCACATGTGCAAGTGTGAGTGTGTGCCCCAACAATTAACAACAACGAGAGACAAGGCTGGGTTTTCATGTGCACAGAGGCTGGCCCAGAATCGGACCTCCAATGAGTGACCTCTTTTAACCATTGTCGTAGCGCGTCCTATGCTCTGATTTGACAGTGAGAGTGATCGCACCATAGTTTGTAGTGTTAATTATTCTCAGCGCGTACCCGCGCATACGCTAAGAATACACTTTGACATTACGCGTTGCATCAAAGCCTCCGTGCGACGTTATGTACGGCGCCCCGTACGCGAAAGGCGCAAATGTTTTTAATTGTTTAAAAACATATATTTATGTATTTAATGAACAAAATAACAGAATACATTATCTAGAGCAGTTATGAAAATTGTTTTTTTAAACTTTGAACAATTGTATATTACTTTTAAAAGCAATTACACAAATCGCGGTGGAACGTTATGTGTACTCGCATCGTAAGAGCACCGTAAGCGTACGCAAAGCCATGTGGCTTTAAAAGAAGAGATTTGATTGGTTCATAATAGTTCCTATTTCAACTGTTGAAAGTTCCATCCCATTTTAATCATTCTACTTTGACTTTCTAAGAAGCAGCATCTCTTCTGAGAATCCTGTCAAATAGAAGGAAGTTTACCATAATAACAGCAATGGACTCAGCTTCATGTTTATCAAACCACAGAAGTGCCTTTAATTTATGGGCTTTTGGTTATGAAATTGGACAGCGCACGAGGGATCCTATAGAAATATATTTAAACTGTATCCTTTTCTTTCTAATTCTATGCTCCTAAGAAAAGGCTATTGTAGATTTCTCTCTTCCTAGCCCATCACTACACGACCTTTATGTGGTCTCACTCTGACGTATTAATTCCCCTCAGCCTTTAAGGTAACCTGGCAAGTTAAATCCCGTTCAATATTACCAAGCAGCCGGACCAGCGCAAAAGTGTCAGGACTAGCTAGGTCAGCAATATTTCACCTCCAATGGAATGATTCCTGTTTTTTTGTTCTGATCCAGAGAACATGCGCACGGCTCACTTGAACATGACAATACTCTAGTAAGTGGAGTCAGGTTGGTTGGTATTTACTGTACTGCTCACTTCTCTCCTAAGACTGTGTTGTTCTCCATGCTCCCTTCCATAACTCCTTCTGGATATATTTGCCGCTCTCTCCATCTTGTTTTTCCAATGTGCCACTTTCTGTCCTATCTTATATATCTCTCATCTCTCACATTACCTTTTGTCTTCATTTCAGTGTTTCCCCTTTCTATTTCTTTCACTGTTTGCTGCTTATTCTGTGGTCATTGTTTCTGTTCACTATGATGCTTTTAGATTTTCTTATACTGAGTTCTCATTTATCTCTACCTTTGACCACATCTTTCATGCCTCTCATTCAGTTCCTTCAGTTTCTACCATAATTTGAACGCACAGGCCCTCTTTTTAATGTAGCGCACTGCCCTTTTCTTTATGCAGGGACCACTCTCACCCTTTTCCTGCTACCATAAACTGTGCCATTTTGCCCATTTTACACCTTGTCATCTCTTCCCCATTTCTCTGGGGGAAGCTCCCTTTCATACTCCTGACACTCCTTGGAAGGGGTCCTGTACTTGTATGAAATTGTGCCTCTCCACTTCAAATGTTCACCATCCGCCACTGCGTGGCAGTGAGCTATAAGACTACATTACATTTAGGGAAGTTCCACGAAAATATTTTGCAACACTGTTTTATGTTTCAGATGCTTCCATTGAACTAATAAAACTTTGACGTTTATAACTTGAAAATTTACAATTGCTCATTGTGCTCTATACAAAAGCACTGCCTATAGTGTCAGTGCAGAAATGATCTACATCTGTTCCTAACCCGACAGAAAATATCATTTTTTAGGTGACAGTTTTCTGACAAGCAAATGCCACGCAAACTGTGCTTATTGGCAAGAACAGAGTGAATGGGAAGATGTGTTTGTGTATGTGTGTCAATTTAAATTATATTTATTGACCAGAAATTCTGGCAGAATATTCGTGGGACATGTGGAATCGCCAATTTGTTGAAGTTTCAGAGGTACATGAACATCATGAAACATTGATGATGTTCCAAAAATGTGTATTAGGGATTTAATTAAGTTATGAATGCCAGAGGCTAAATCCGCCTTCCTGCATTGCTAGGAGCACATGAGAGAGAGAGCAGGCGCAGGAGACATGCTGTGCTCTTCATGAGAGCTATTTGTAAAGATACAGGAATGGCTGTGGATATTTGTAGAGATGCATATTGTAGGGATCTATTTTTGGGAATATGGGTAAAATGACGAACTACAATCATTTTTAAGCGATATGGCTGAAAATACCGTCTGAAATGAATATGCAAGTAAAAGAGGTCATGACATCTAGACTGGCAGGTAAGGATTTGTGAGCATAAAGAATGAGGATCCAAGAGACAGAGATTATCCAGTACACTGATTAAACTGAATGTATGAGATTGTGTGGGCTTCTGTGAATAAACATCACTTGAGTGCGAAAGAATAATGGAAACACATTGAAAAGAATATGGGTGAGCACAACAACATTTTTCATCAAATAAGTTGGTCAATCTCGAGAGACACATGGCTCGAGAGGGAGCCAGGTACTTGCAGGAGCAGTTGAGTTTGATGATGTTTGGCTCGCATAAAATACGATAAAGTATATGAAATATTTAATAAGCATTAGCAAAGCAAATAGGTCTGGCACTTGCGTTTAGCCTGTAGGCTTTGCTCCTGCTTGTTTTTTAAAATGTTTTTGAAGCTCTTTATTAAACAAAACACTCCAGAAAAAGGCATTGCACTTGTACATGTGTGTGCTCGCAAGAAAATACAAGACAGCAGGCCTTCCCCACCTACGCACCTGGGGCCATATTATCAGGAAAGGGCGCTACATTATCGCCTCTTTTATCGGCAGGAAACTGCCGCTAAAGCGGCGATAATGGGCTTGATGATATATGCCCTTGTGAATTCCCAAAGAAGCCCAGGTTCTGGTGTTAACCTGGGCTTCTATGGAAATTCACAATGTGGTTCTGAAAATTCAGGACTCGTGTAACAAACTTTGTCGTAACATGACGATTTTTATATCAAAAGACCGATAATGGCTAGTACTCTATGTACATACATTTGCGTCATATTCGAATGGCGAATTCGCCTCTATATCGCCATTTTACGTTCTGAACCCTTGGCCCCCATTTTATGTACGGCAGCCATTTTGTTAGTTGCCCTTCACATAGGCTTATAACTACAGCTGAATTCGATATCAAGGACACGTACACCTTATTTGACTTTTCTGTGACCTGGCCAAGCTGGAACCATTGCCCGAGGCCAAACCTGTTCGGTCAGTTCCTCTCCCAGTAGCCGAACGAGATAGCATCAAAGCACAACAGGCCATAAACCGTTTTACATCACACACACACCCTGCCCAAAATCTTGCTCACACCTGTCCCTGCTCTTTCTCTCTTCTTGCTTTATGATGAGGAGGAGCCCGGTTTTATTGGGGATACACCGATATCTGATGTAAATGTTGGGCCTTGCCGGGTAATTTATTACGAACTGGACACACTGAAATATGGGCTTGTCATCATGACTCTGCCTTTTCTTTGTAGTGAAAACATGTGAATAGTGTACTAAAATGTAAAGAATGTTTGCCTGAAGCTTGATTTTGTGTATAAAAAGAGGAGCCTGGCTTTGTAAGATTGAGCAGTCTCCTGAGAATATACACACCGTGTTGTTGTACTTCTAGGATGCTTTTTACTTGGTTGCAGCCAATAAATTCAATTTTTGACTTTACCTAGAAGGCTCGTGTTTCTGTGGTCTGAATCAGGAAAGTACTCGAGGTCTTTGGGTGTTGCCCCTGACACCGCTGGGTTACCGGATCAATACCGGATCTGAAAAACCCAGTACCTCAGTTGGGGCCCAACATGGGGCGATTTCAGTGGTACCGGTCCAAGCGTGAGGTTCGTGAGGAGCTTCGTGTGAAAATTCCAGAGGACGGCCAGCCACTTCAGCGACCCCTGTATGTCGACATGGTTCCGAAGGTCTTTGCTGCGAGGTTCCCCGCTTCCTGACGGCTACGAAGGACTGCTGCCCTGACTATCGCCCTGATTTGGACCCTTGATGTTTGGTAGAGCGAAACGATAGACGAGTCTTCTGGTGACGTCATCGATACCTCAGTTAAGTATAAGTGGAGCGCCTCCCAGTTAGCCCTTTGTTTCGTTTGATTTGAAACTTGCAAGCGCCAAAGCCGAAGGACTCGTGTATTCACGAGAATATCGTAATCGATAATCCTTTGAAGTTTGAAGCTAGACTAAAGAGCGAAGATGCCTGGCCTTAGCAGACTTGGAAATTTGTTTTGTCTTGGTTGTAATAATAGGGACTCTCGACTGGAGGACTCGTGTCCGGTTCCTCCGATTGGAACTCCAACTCACGAATTGTATGTGAAACATGGAGTAGGCCCCATCACATACAATGAAGTGTGGATCAAATACACCAGAAAAGACGGTGTTTTAAAATGGCCCCAATATGGTAGCTTTGATACGGAAATCCTAGACAATCTCGAAGTTAAACTTTTTAAAAAGAAAGCCCGGCCGTCAATGTTTGACTCTTTCCGCCTGTGGCGTAAGGAGGCCAAACAGAAGGAAATTAAATTAGCGTAGAAAAATAAGAGAGAAAGGGGTATCTCTATAATGCAAGCTGCTATGCAGTATAAAGACAATGAAGAAGAACAGATGAGTGAGCAGTTGCACAGACAACGTAAAATGGTAATAGATAAATGTTATCCAGTTTTGCCGCCTCTTCAGCAAGAAGCAGCAAAAGAGCTTGAAAAAGATCCCCTAATGTCGCATTTGTTAAATTTGCCACCCCGCTATGCGCAAAATGCTACAGCACCTCCACAACCTTTAGTTGTGCAACCCATGGTTGTTATGCCTCCTGTTCCTCCACAGCACCCACCAGCTCTCCTTCAGCTGGCTCCTGTTCCTCCGGTGCAGCCTTCCCAAGGGCCATCGGCTTTTACACCTACTCCTCCTATAATTCCTGCAACTTTAACTACTATATTGACTACCACTTCTGATACTCCCCCTGACACTGCCTCTGCATCTGCCTCATCTCACCCTGCCTTCCCACTTGCCTTTTCATCGACTTCTCCGTCTGTCCGCCAGAGAGTGGCAAGCACTGTTTCTAGGATTCTGTATCCTTTCTTTGGAGCGGCAAGCCCGACTCATACCCCTGAACACAAACAGTTGCGTAGCCACCTGCCTGATTCTAGGGAGAAAGAAATATTGGATCGTTTGGCACATAAATGGGTTACTGACCCGATGAGATATGAACTAGAATCTGTTATGGATGTCTTCCATCAGTGGGAAGCATCAAAGCAGAGGTACGTTTTTGAGAAAATGTGTGTTTTTCTATGCAAAGATTTAGAAGAAAATGATTTGGACTCTAGTCCGCCTGAGTTGAACCATGTACGGTTCGAATTTTCAAAAGGCACAATTGTGGGTTCAGATGTTAGGAAAGCCGTTGCAACGTTGTTATCACTTAGGACTGAAGGTGTTTCCAAGTCGTTGTTTGATTCTGATTCCTCTGTCAAGAAGAAGGGTAGACAATATCCCATGAGGGAAGTCCCCCCAGTTTGGCGAGATGGGGATGCGAATGCTAACCCGATTATTCTGCCACACTTTCAGCGTGTGTGGGTACACGTCCCATGGAAGAGAGCTGAAGTTTTAGCCCTTAAGCAGACATTGCCTGACCCCCGTAAAAATCCTGCAGGGCATTACAAGGAATTGTCACAGACTGCAGGTTCATGCATTATGAACTTAGCTGATATCGATATGTTATTTGGGAATGTTGTTCCACAGCCTTTATGGGGAAAGATTCGTCATACAGACCATGATCAGGAATTAGGTGACTCATGGGCTAATATTGTTGCCGCAGATGCCTTACAAACTGGTGGTGCTAAACCTGAGCCTTAGGTGGTAGAACTCCCTGGTGGGATCATTAATTACATGAAAACTATGGTGCCTGCGATGCATGTAAATTGGGATAAGTTGTCTGCATGTAAGCAGAAGAAAGATGAAACGGTGTCCGATTTTTTCACCAGGTTGGAAGAAACGTTTGTCGACCACAGTGGTCAAGATATGAGTGCAGAAGGTGGTCAGCGACTGTTCGTTGATAAATTTGTACACAATCTGCTTCCAGAGTTGTGTAAAAAGTTGAAGGATTCAGAGAGATCATGGGCAGTTTCCTCTTCAGCACAGATATTGGCTACTGTGCAATATTATGAAAATAGAGACAAAGATGAGAAAGATAGAGCAGAAAAGAAAACTAAAGAGCAAGCATACCCGCCACGTGGTGGGAGTGGCCAGAATAATGGCGGTCAGAATAACTATCAGAATAATTATCAGCAACATCCACAGTTCCAAAAGCCAAGAGTAGAGTATACTCATCCACGCGTTTCTGTGGGTCCCAATCAGTGTTCGTATTGCAAAGAAGAGGGCCATTTTAAGTATAGTTGCCCTATCCTGTTACAACGCGCAAATACTGTGTCAAACACAAGAGGTAGAGGTGTTCAGCAAACACCTAGAGGTAGAGGACGTGGAAACGTCCCTCAGAATACACGCTCCCTTCCACCTCAAAATTCTATGAATAGGTTTGATCAGCAGAATAACGCATCTGGTAGGACAGCTCAGTACTACGCTGATGATTACTATGCAGAAGATGAGTGGACCGAAGGTAATGATTGCTAGGACAGCCATAGACAAAGAGAGGGAGTTGTTTCAGTTCCAGTAGATCAGAGTGGACCATACGTTGAGGTGATTACATCAGGTGTGTCAGAACCTTTTCTGTTGGATACTGGTGCTACAAAGAGTTCTATGATGCACTCAAAACTCCCTGGCGCACCTTTGTCTGGCGAAATGAACGTTTCTGTAGGTTTTTCTGGCGCCCCGGTTAGGAACCCGATTTAATGCCCTATGTCCCTGTCTGTTGGTCCTTGTGAATTCGAAGCACCCCTTATTCTAACAACAGGTTGTGGTGAAAACTTGTTGGGATTGGATCTGTTAAAAAGATTGTCTGCGACTTTGTACTGTTCTCCTTCAGGAGTACAACTTACACTAGGTAAGAAAGTGGTTTCTCCCATGTATTTGTCAAGGGATAAAATTACGACAGAATTGTTATCTCTACCTAATATTCTTTGGGCTACTGGTTCTAACATTGTGGGTCTCTTGGAAATACCACCATACGTTGTGACAGTGAAAGTTAATGTTAGGATGCCAAGAATTCCCCAATACAAAATTTCCAGTGAAGGTGAAAAAGCGTTGTTAGCGATCATTTATGATTTGATTGGGAAAGATGTGATTGAAGAGACAAGAGGCAATGTTTGCAATAGTCCGGTTCTGCCTATTTTAAAATGAACTGACCCCTCTCAGCCACCTGTGTACAGATTTGTGATTGACCTTAGAGAGGTGAATAAAATAGTAGTGCCACAATTTCCAGTTGTTCCTGACATTACTGCCCTATTAACTATGATTCCAGCCTCTGCAGCATGGTTTTCGGTGATTGACTTGAAGAATGCCTTTTTCAGCATCCCAATTGCTGAGGAAAGTAGGGATATTTTTGGCTTCAGTTTAGGTGGACGAAGCTTCCGCTTTAAAGGCTCTCCTCAGGGCTACTGTGAAAGTCCATCAATATATAGTCAAGCTCTAAAAACACAGCTTGATACAATCATTTTACCTGAAGGCGCTACCCTCATTCAGTATGTCGATGACTTGCTTGTTGCTGCAGATTCTGAGGAGATCTGTAAAGAAGCCACGTTTTCCTTGTTGCATCATTTGGTGATCTGCATCACAAAGTGTCCCTGTCTAAATTGCAATACTGTCGACAAGAAGTGACCTACTTTGGTCATCTCTTATTGAAGGAGGGAAGGAAACTGACCCCAGAAAGAATCCAGGCAATAGCAAAATTAAGTGTGCCAAAAACACAGAGAGAAGTGCGTGCTTTCTTGGGTATTACATCGTACTGTAGACAGTGCATTCCAAATTTTTCTTTACTGGCCAAACCATTGGTGGCATTAACATGTAAAGATACACCCAATCCCGTGCCTTGGTCCGAAGAGTGTCAGAAAAGTTTTTCTGAATTGCGCACAGCATTATGTTTGGCTCCGGTGTTGGGTACCCCCAACTACAGTAAGCCCTTTACATTGTATGTCCATGAGCAAGAAGGTTGTGCATTATCAGTGTTGACACAATTGTTTGGAGACAAACAGCGTCCATGTGCATATTTTTCGTCAACTTTGGATCCAGTAGCTAAAGCATTGCCAAGTTGTTTAAGAGCAGCAGCAGCTGTTTCTATTCGACAGTCTGCTGGGTTAGTGATGAATAACACGTTAGTGGTAATTGTTCCACATGCAGTGGACACGTTGTTAAACAGAACCAAGACACAGCACTTAACTAGTGCTCGATTGTCAGGATACGAACTAACCTTGTTAGCGAGCCATGTGCACATCAAAAGATGCAACACACTACACCCAGCCACATTGTTGCCAATTCCAGTTGAGACAGAGAATGCTGAAGAACAGCATGATTGTTTTCTTAGAACAGAAGAAGAAACGAAAGGGAGAATAGGCCTCCAAGATACACCTCTTGCTGAATGTGATGGTACTTTATGGGTGGATGGTTCATGCTTCAAGCTTCCGAATGGTGACACGACTGCAGCGTATGCTGTCACAACTTTGCATACAATAGTTGAAGCCACATGTATTCCACATAATTCAGCTCAAGCAGCAGAACTGATGGCACTTACAAGAGCGTGTGTGTTATCAAAAGGAATGAAAGTGAATGTGTACACCGACAGTCAATATGCCTTCGGTGTGGTTCACAGTTTTGGACGATTGCGGCGTAAACGTGGTTTTTTAACTTTGCATGGAGCAAAGATTCAACATGGTCAGTTAGTAAATGAGCTTCTTGAATCACTGACCTTGCCTCTGCAAGTTGCAATTGTGAAATGTAGTGCCCACAAGAGAGTGACTGATGATGTTGGTCGTGGGAATGCATTTGCTGATGAAGTTGCAAAAGAAACAGCCAGGAATGTGATGAGCCGAATGTATGTTGCAGGCCCTGCAAGATGGGTTGGTGATGTTGGAATGTGTGAGGACACGATAGAGAGTGTGAAATCGATCCAATCTGAGGCTACAGAGAAAGAGATGAGCATGTGGAGAGAAAGTACGGGCAGAATTGATGCAAATGGTTGTTGGGTTGAATTGTCAGAGCATCAGAGATGATTGCTACCCGATGCGTACGTGCTTGCAGTGGTTACAATGGCTCATGGAATGGCTAATATCAGCGTGAAAGGGATTTGCAAGTTGTTGGCTCCAGTATGGCAAAATACTGGAATTCCTAAGTGTGCAGAGGGCGTGGTCAAGAATTGCATGGTATGACTGAAATACAATCCTGGTAGGGGAACCCCAACTCCAGCTGGTCATTTTGCACCTCCTACGTATCCGTTCGAGGTTTTGAAGCTAGATTTCATCCACATGGAGAGGTGCAACAATTTAAAATACGTACTCGTTGTTGTCTGTGCCTTTTCAAGATGGGTAGAAGCATATCCCCTAAAGGACAATACTGCCTGTCCACAGCGAAAGCCCTTGTCAAAGAATTCTTCCCCAGGTTTGGAATGCCGAGAATGGTCTGGAGTGATAATGGGAGTGAATTTGTGGGTCAAGTGATGAAAAAAGTATGTGAAGGGCTAGGCATTAAACAGAAGTTCCACGCTGCAAATCACCCCCAATCAGCTGGATTAGTAAAATGTTATAATGGCACACTAAAGTTAAAACTAGCCAAGATCCAAGCGAGCACTGGTCTTAAATGGCCTGACGCTCTGCCCTTAGCACTCCTATCCACCAGAATGACCGTGCATTCAAGAGTGAAACGTAGTCGCTATAAATTGTCTTCGGCCGTCCGGCCAACATATGGGGGGTGCCCAGACCCACCAAGTTCAGTGAAATTGAACACCCTGTTTTGCTCGACTATTTGTACAAATTAACGACTAAATTGCGTGCTTTACACCAACAGGTCCATAACTCCCTGCCTCCGGTCTCTGAAACTCCAGGCCATCAAATCGATCCTGGATCCTGGGTATTGGTGAAAAACTTTCAGCGAACAAAGAACGACCAGCCCAGGTGGACCGGCCCACACCTCGTCCTTCTTTCCACAAGATCAGCTGTTCGAGTGGGAAGGAAAGAAGAACTGGATCCACGGGATCCACTGTAAACGGATCCCTCTGCCTCTGCCCTATGACCGGTGGGTCCAGGAGGGTGTCGCCGACTCAGAGACTGAAACTGTGCCACGGTTTCTGCCTTTCAGTGATGCTCGTGTGAAAGGAACAATTACTGAGCAAGAGAGTGACAATATTTTGCAACCAGCTGTATCACCATCAGTCCAATTGGACACCACAGAACCAGAACTCTTGTTCCGAGACCACACAATACCGGGAAAACAACGGTATAATCTGAGGCCGAGAAATACGAACTAATAAAGATGGACTAATAACGTTTTTTTTCTCTCAAGTACTATTTTTGAAAGCGCAGCTCTCCCATCTGAGAAACTTGCTTATTTTTGTTTTTTCGAACCGCCATCCGGGTTCCGCTGCTAGGGCCGCGATTGCCCAAAGTCTTTGGGGTGCAGCTGACGGCGTTAGGTCGACAGTTCTGGTTGGTCTAAGGGAGTTGCCCTGGATCAACAGAAGCATTCCTTAGCAGAATCAACCTCCCATCGCGGGCAGCATTGTAGAGAGGATGGAGTTTTTCAATAAGGAGAGATCTGCCAAAGAAGCTGTGAACTTTAAAGCCAGAATATGTGGATTGATGACCAAGAAACGTTTTTTATTATTATGCATTTTCCTGTTATTAAGTGCAATGATGTTCTTATTAGGATATGTAATGTTTTCTTTACAAGCGACCTTTGCACCATCTACATCACCCGTACTTCCTCCTACTGTTTCTGCACATTCTTTTCAACCCCTTCCTAAACATGAGTCAGCTAGGAGATTAGAATTCATTAATAACTCTTTCATTCAGTTCTTGCACCAACACCAACTAGTAATAAACACGACTAACTGTTGGGTGTGTGGTCTTATGCCTCACACAACGGATAAAGGTATCCCTTATCTTGTCCTGCCATTCAGCCACAATGGCTCTGTGTGGGCATACAGAACAATGTTCATCTATGCACATGAAGTCTACCCCTTACGTTCTAAATCAGACAATCCTAAGAATAGTGCTCTTGTTAAGGGTATAGTAGATATGATTAAAGAAGATATTTCCTATGAGACTATCCCAAGAGATGAGACACTGGTATACATAGGATGGAACGTGACCGGATATGGAAGTACTCTGAGTGAGAAACAGCAACAAAAAGATCTTCCCCGATTTGGATTGTACCCCATCAGGGTCACCTGTGTCTGCAAGGAACTGGCAAAAACCCAAGATCTCAGCTAGGGAGAAGCGTCTGTACCGAAACATATGTTTTCTTGTCTCAGACCTCCCCTTCGTTCTTAGCAGCTAAGGGTACCTACTTCATCTGCCATGATAGAGCCTATACATGGTTGCCCCCTGACTTCTCGGGCGCATGTTTCATCTCGTTCCTGTTGCCACCCACCTACACGGCCGCGGCAGATTACCATAGGACAAGGACAGTTAGGGGTGTTGTGAGTAAAGACGACACTGCGGAACAGGAGTTTGGGGATTTCGCAAAAGGTTTTCAGCTGTTTTGGGGGCCCATGGTGAACAGCAGGAACATTCGCCAATTGACGAGGGTAGTTGAATCCGCCGTGATCGAAACGGCCGGTGCCCTTAGTAACTTGACTGCTGAGCTCCAATCGGACCGTCTTATGACCCTTCAGAACAGGGTCGCTTTAGACGTCATACTTGCAGACTGAGGTGCGGTATGTAAATTGATCCAATCGAGTTGCTGTGTTTTCATTCCAGACAACGCTCCAACTGTATACCAAGCCATCTCCAAACTACATAAGATTTCCGAATCTATTCATGTGGATAAAGGAGATTGGTCTCTCATGGGCTGGTTCTGGGAACTGATATCCGGCTGGGGATGGAAAATTCTGATGGTCATTGGGATGGTCTTGGCCATTCCTTTCCTGTTCTGTCTGTGCGTGCAGTGTGCTCCTGCAATATGCAGCCTCTGTGCTACATCATGTGTAAGGAAGCCTGTGTCAAAAGACGAACTAAGTACACGAATGATGTTACAGCAACATCTCAATGACTTTAGGAATATAGACCTGGACTCAGATTAACATGAGATTAGGTTAAATTGCCTATGTAAGGGCTAAAGTAGGGTTTGTGGTTCTGAAAATTCTGGACTTGTGTAACAAACTTTGTCGTAACATGATGATTTTTATATCAAAAGACCGATAATGGCTAGTACACTATGTACATACGTTTGCGTCATATTCGAATGGCGAATTCGCCTCTATATCGCCATTTTACGTTCTGTACCCTTGGCCCCCATTTTATGTACGGCAGCCATTTTGTGAGGTGCCCTTCACATAGGCTTATAACTACAGCTGAATTCGATATCAAGGACACGTACACCTTAATTGACTTTTCTGTGACCTGGCCAACCTGGAACCATTGCCCCAGGCCAAACCTGTTCGGTCAGTTCTTCTCCCAGTGGCCGAACGAGATAGCATCAAAGCACAACAGGCCATAAACCGTTTTACATCACACACACCCTGCCCAAAATCTTGCTCACACCTGTCCCTGCTCTTTCTCTCTTCTTGCTTTATGATGAGGAGGAGCCCGGTTTTATTGAGGATAAACGGATATCTGATGTAAATGTTGGGCCTTGCCGGGTAATTTATTACGAACTGGACACACTGAAATATGGGCTTGTCATCATGACTCTGCCTTTTCTTTGTAGTGAAAACATGTGAATAGTGTACTAAAATGTAAAGAATGTTTGCCTGAAGCTTGATTTTGTGTTTAAAAAGAGGAGCCTGGCTTTGTAAGATTGAGCAGTCTCCTGAGAATATACACACCGTGTTGTTGTACTTCTAGGACGCTTGTTACATGGTTGCAGCCAATAAATTCGATCTTTGACTTCACCTAGAAGGCTCGTGTTTCTGTGGTCTGAATCAGGAAAGTACTCGAGGTCTTTGGGTGTTGCCCCTGACACCGCTGGGTTACCGGATCAGTACCGGTTCTAAAAAACCCAGTACCTCAACAATGGCATATTATCAAGCCTATTATCGCCGCTTTAGCGGCAGTTTCCTGCCGATAAAAGCGGCAATAATGTAGCACCCTTTCTTGATAATATGGTCCCTGGATCTGGAACAGCATTCTTGTATCTATCAAGACCACGATAATGTTGCTCCAATTTAGAAAAGAATGGAAGAGTCGCCTCTTTAAAAAGCGCAGCATCAGAATGAACATTTCTCCAACTAGCAACCTCTCTAACCACCTGTTGACTTTCTGCTTGTCTTTCACCTTGTAAAGTGTGCAGCTGCCTTTTGGCTAAGTTTGCACTACAGAAATACCAAATAAATAGATGCCTACACATACACATCTGCATGAAAAGGTGGCCACCTTTGAAGGAATTAAAATTAATTCTAAAAAATGTACAAAACTTACAGTGCATGGGAGAGATGCAGTGTGCTGCAAGCAGAAGGGGTGGCTCAGTACCAGTGTCAGTAGAGGTACCAGGTCTACGCACAATAGCAAAATAAGTATGTAAACAATGATAACACATAAACTCAGTCAACGGTTCAAAAGGGGACATTTTTTGGGTGGAAGAAACCTATATAAACAAGCTGAATGTTATCACTCACAAACAAGGGAGCCACATATACCTGATGAATTGTAGGAAGGAGATAAAACTGCCTGCACTTCATTGGGTTTGGGCAGGGGCAAGGGCCAGGCTGCGCTTGTAGCCTGAGCCTCATATGATTTTATTGGCCATATTTACTGGAAGTAAAAGCAGACACACTGCTACTGCATCCAGGAAATTCATGTGCAGGAACACTGGACCATTTGTAATTGGGTGGAGGTTCATTCAACTTGGGGATACCACTTCACCTAACTTATAATTAGTGGCAGCTTTTAAAAGTGGTGGAGCATAATCATTTGGTCGAATTTCAGGGAGCGGGTCTGACTTCTATTGGTGGGTTTAGGGGGTTGACTCACACTCATTTGTACTCAGTCTTAGGCCCCGATTACGGTTGACGGTCTTCCTTTAGGACTGCCACTTTAGTGGTCCCAGGAAGACCCCCAAGCCTGTGGGGAACCCGCCAGCCAGTTTCTGAGTTGAATCCAGGGCTGGCGGTCTCACAGTGGCAGGTATGTTTGGCTCATTGGAGGGCCTAAACGGCATACTGCTGATGAGACCGAACCTCCATCAGGTCTGTGCATGGTGTGGTATGCACCATGTCATGCATGCCACCAGTGCACTCACCATGGTGTACTTTTGGAGGTACACATCATGTCCCCCCTGCATGCACCTCCTGGGGCAGATATGCCTGGGGGGTCCTTTGCCATGCCTTTCCAGCAAGCATTTCATGGCACGGTCCCTGCTATGACATGCTTGGTGGAAAGATAGGTCGAAATCTTCTCGACGGTGTCGGCATTGGCACCTCTGCGATTCCCACCTTCTTTCCCCACTGCCTCTTTGTGGAAGTGTGGTGGTCTTGTGGCAGTCCCACCGTCACCATCATAATATGGTGGTCGGACTGCGGGGTGGTAGTGGCCAACCACCACCACAAGTCATTTGGTCCCAGGACCGCTGTACTTGTAATAAGGTCCTTAGTCTCTCAATTAGTGTCATTCATACTTGCACGCACTTTACTTCTTTTGAGTCACTAATGTTCACTGATTCATACAGTCTCACTCATTCTTACTCTCATCCACTCAGGCTCACTAATTCTCACTTACTCTCACTCAGGGGGCATATTTACAAGCCCACATCACCACAGGAACATAACTTTTAGTGACGTTCCTGTGGCGATATATGCTTCGCTTTATTTATAAGGCAGCATTAAGCCACTTAATGTGGTTTAATGCTGCCTTGTAAATAAGGCAGCCTTCCCTGCTACATTTAGCGTGAAAGGGGTGCACAATGGGTGTTGTGGTGGGCGATCAACAGTAAAAACCATTGATTTTGATGCTACCCCATATTTACAAGAGTGGAGTAAATATGGGGCAGTGCCAAAATTAAGGCCAGGGAAAACCTAGTCTTACCCTAGCAGATCGAGGAGAAATGTTTTATTTCTCTTCGTTTGTGCTGTTTCTATATGTACTGCATTGTGCAGCACACATAGAAACAGCAACACGCCATTGATTGTTTATGTGCAATAAGGTGCCACTTCCTGCACATAAACAACCATAACAAAAAATTACGAGTTGCAACTTGTTTGTCTGCTGCATAAAAGAGCACACATAAAAGTTACAAAATGCCATTTCAGATTGTTTATGACAATCCATCCCTGCAACGCAGGCACCCTTGCATTAGGATGGTACAAAGGTGCCTGCATTGACACTAGGCTGCTAAATGTTGTGCTAGCACGGGGGAAACACAGGGTTGCACTGTATTGTTGTAAATAAAGGGCAGCCCAGCTTTTCAGAACTGGCGGAGCCCTGCATTAAGTCAACAAGTCTAATGCCGCAATCCATCACTTCTTTTGTAAATATGCCCCTCAGTTCCAATTGTTTTCATTCACTCAATCTCACTCTGATACACTCAGGCTCCTTTATTCATTCTCTCTCAGTATCACAGTGACTCACTCATTCTCACTTAGTCTCCCTCTGTTAAACTCTGTCTAACTTTCACACAGAATGCAGCACACATGGAAAGAGGGAATATCGATAGGAAATAAAGATATTTCTACTCGTTACTCCTCACTTTGGAAGGCATTGCATTTTAAAGCATTCCCAGGTTTACAAGTCCTCATAAATATTAGAATGCGCCAAAATCCAAGCGTGGATGCATGGGAGCGCCCATGCCCCACTCATGGAGAGCCTTCCAAGTTGAAATCTAACGTAATGCAGTGCAAGCTACCGCCTTGCATTACATTTCTTTAAAAAGTCACTCAAAGGCCGCACACATCAGTCCATGCATGGCTTCGTAAATATTACTGAAGCTTTTGCGTTGCCCTTGCATCACCTTGATGCAAGGACAATGCAAAGGCTTCATAAATATAAGCCTCAGCTCCTAATTTGTAACAATGTGATTCCCACTGCCCAAAGCTCTGATCAGAACCCGGCGCTTGGTGCTCCTAATTTCTTAAAGTTCAGCTTGTAGAAAAAGGGTGCATAGTCTTGAATTCACCTAAGGTGATTTGATCCTGTATCAAGCACTGCCTGCCCCTTTAATTTACTCTTGCCAGCCCCTCCTTTCTCCCTTCGTGACTGTGTTTTACGTCTTTCTCTTCCTCCTTCTTTCCCCTTTGTGTGCTTTTCCATCTCATACTCCCTGGCAATATCTGATGAGGAAATATAGCACTTTCCAACCCAAATGTCTCTTAAGTGGAACCAGTTTCACTCCTTGAGACCCCTAACTTAAGAAACATTTGACAAATATATGAAGAAAAATGAAGAAAAGCATGCAGAATATTTAGTGTGATACTTTGTAGGAAGACCCTGAATGTCAAAACCCGTGGATGTGACTTTAGCGGTCAGTTCAAGAATGCTGTTTTACTTCTAATCATGTTTGTCCTTCATTAAATTTTGCTTATGTCATTTAAATTTGTTGGGACATTTGCAAATGTTGATGGTCAATTTGTGCTCCTCATTACGATGTTTCAAATTGCCACCGCATGTGCTTACCATGGCTCCTTGTTTTTCATTTAAATTGTTTTCCCATTTGTCGCGGAGAAAAACTTCACTTAATCTACTGAACTCCAGCGATGAGTGCTCCCCGGTGAATCGATTTATCTGAGCATCAGGTATAGCCGACGAAAAGCAACATATAAAACTGTTGATGCATGCAACTTATGGGCACTGCTCAAGTCAGATTCCGCGTTGTAGGTCACCCGAGACTTAGTTAAAGCTGATGGAGTGGCAGTGATGCATTTACGAGTCAAGTGCACATATTTCACTTCCCGGCGTACTGTGAACAAGCAACTAAAAACACAAACATATTAAGTCGCCTTTTCTTTTTTATCTAAAGAAGGAGATTTATTTCGTTCTAAAGTGTCAATCATTTTGTTAGAACAGTCGCATTTTAAACTATACAGTGAAGAATAGATTTATAGTGAAAACAGTTCTAGTTGTGACAACTTTGAGTTCTTTCTTGAAAACGTGTGATTCTTGTCCATGTTTCTGTGATTATAAGGATGTTTCGCCGACTAGTTTATAGTATATGTGTTGAATTCATTTTATTTTCGCATACTGAACCAATCGACATATGATCAGCGGTGTAGTTGCATTCTGTGAACGATTAATTTATAATTGTAATGTTTGAGCAGTTTCACGAAGCCAGCTGCAGTGCCCCATTATAGGAAATATAACGTTCTAAGATACACACTCGCATGTTTTTAAGATAATATTGTTGGTCTTATAATGACCCTACTCAATAAACATCGGGCCCTCTTAGAAAGGCAGATCATTCAGCAGAGAATAAACACCTTGGTAACAGTTGTTTAAGTATGTATATTAGCCTCTATTCCTATGAAATGGTGGCAATCGCGCATGAATGCATAAATGATTGTGATAGGACAAGTTACCGGACCCTCCTCAGTCACTAGAGAGTCCTACAATAGGTGAAGGGGCAGCACAGCTGGAACATAGGCCATTTGATGCTGTGTAAGGGTGTTAGACCTGGCACCTTGGCTTGAGTTTCCCTTCCACGTTTTGCTGATGTGCCTCAGGTGTTTTTCTGGTGTTCGATGCTCAGGGCACCGCGCCACGGCCAATCTGTGCCGCAATGCAAGTGCTCCCAATGTAAAGTGTATGTGTATTGATTTCCACAATTGGATTATTTGGTTTACTGTTAGTCCCCAGTAAAGGGCACGAGGCGTGCCGGGGCTTGTAGATACAAATGCTGCTAGAAGGCCTGCAGTGCTGATTGCACCACCCACAGAAGCCGGCCTCGTAAGATATGTCTCGGGTCCGCCATTGCTGACCCCGCGTACAGTCTCGTACTGTCACGCTGACTGTGCAGGTGTCGACACTTGCCAGTCCCAGGGCCTTCCCTCACCTTCATATCAGTCACCCCTATGGTAGGCCTACGGGCAGGGTGCATTGTAAGCGTAAGGTAGGACAAGCCTAGAGTGTGGCATGTCCTAGTAGTGAATTACCGCCCTTCTCGTTCTTCACTATTGAAAGGCTCCCTGTTCTCTTAGGCCAGATGAGCTGTCGGAGCTATTACACGCTATAGTCCCAGCAGGCTCAGGGAACACGGTAGCAGGTCGAGTTTAGTATGCCTGAACTCAGAATAATAAAATACTTCCTTTAGTAAGGTTTATTTTAATATCCTGTGTTTGCAAATGCTACTTTTAGAACGTTAGCCTTTGCTCGCCTAACTGTTCAGCCCGCCTCTGCCAGGATGTTTATCTGCTGTCTGGGTTTGTGTGAGTGACAGGGCTGGGAGATTCCCGGGGATAGTCAGGGGCTCCAGGTGGTGAATGGGGTGCTTACACCAGGATGGGTGGGCGGAGTATTCCTTGACTCTGAAAAGGGTTGTGCTCCACCACCACAATGCTGGCTCCACCTCCTGCGGAGTGTCGGATGTCTCTGCCCTGCCCCCTGAAAGAAGCCGGCAGCGGCCTGTCACCAAAGTACTCCAGAACCGGGTTGAACCAGGCTCAGGCCCCCTGGCCTGCAAAGACAAAAGAAATGCAGTATAAATATAGGATCTCCACTCCTTACAAATCAGATCCTGTTTTGACCACGACAAACCTCTGCCTGACTAGAAGGACCAAGAGAATCTGAAGGACGGAAACCAGTCTGTATCCTGTTGGACTGGCCTGCAGTGGTGCCTTGCTGAGAACGGAGAGGAAAGGACCAGAAAGGACTTCGTAGACTTGTGCCTAAAACGATTTCCAAGGGCTTGATCGAGAGCTGGCCGCCTGAACGGAGCCCCAGGACCATTGTGTTCTATCTGCTTGTGCCCGTCTGCTATTGGGCCTCAGTTCTCATTCCCTCGCAAGAGTTGTGACTCGGGTGCGGTCGCCCCCTCCCGGGTCGTGACAGCTCGGAGCTAGGTTGCCCCACCGTCGAGAGCCCCGCTCACCCCTGAGTTGCTCTCCGCTTCAATGCCGGGCCGCCTGCTCTCCTGTCACCTCGCCGCTTACGGAGCGCGCTGTGTACCTCTCATTTTCTCCAGCCGGAATCTGCACGGAGAGCATTTTATAGCCTCGGACGGTCCGTACGTCGTAACGTACCCGACTGTCTCGCTTTGAGCTCCTGCATACCAAGGCACGTGCCGCACCTCAAGAAAGGCCTCTCTGTACCGTGGTACTGGAAGCCTGGTGCTGCACCCGTCTGCCCGAGAACTCAACGCCTCTCATAGATCCATGAGTATGACCCGGCGTGCTAAGAAGTAGTACGTCCCGCAGACCTCAACGGCGCCTCGCCCCGTGAGCTACATCGATCCCGGATCGCCGCAACCCTCCACAGTCTAGCTCCTTCACCTCGCTCCTCGAGGGGGACTGAGCCGGAGAGATCCTCTGGAGAACGGTCGGCCTCGTTCGGGGTCCGCCCTCACAAGTAGCCGTGCCTGAAACGCCTCGGACTTCACCCCGCAAGGTACACTTGAACTCCGTCCCGAGTTCATATCGAATCAAGGGTCTGCAACGTTCTTATTTCCCTGTCATCGTACCTTGCTGAAACAACGAACATTGAAAGACTAAGTTTGCCTACTGTAATCTGGTGACCTTCATTTACTAAATGTTATTTGGTCTTGTGATAGCCCTGCTTGAATCTATCTTTTATATAAAGTATACGTATTTTTGATACAACCATACGACTGGTGTCCATTTGTTGTGGGTCATTGGGTTTACTGTGTGTGATCATGAATGCTTAACTTACTATCGCCCTGAGGATTAGCCTTGTCTGCTCGCGCCACACTACCTAGAGGGTGAGCAGGGGTTATTCGAAGGAGTAGTTCCCTTGTCCTGACATGGAGCTGAGGGTCCTTGCTTGTCACAAGTGCATACCTGTGCCAACCAGAGACCTCCGGTTCCAACAAAGGGTTTTCAGTAAGGCGATCCTCACAAAGAATGTCAAGTAGCATTTTGAATGGACAGATTCACTGCTCAGATTTATCCTGATTATTTATCCAGGTGATTTTTTCATTTACTTATTTATGTATTTATTTGTTTGTGTTCTTGATTATTTATTATAACAATTGGGAAGTTGCTATCACTACGTTTAGCTGTCTCCATACCTATTAAGGAACATGGACATCACCTCTGGCGAACTGTCTTTAGTACAGAATAGGTATTCACCATACCTTGACCATCAAAAATGCTGTATGCTTGTTTGTAGAAGAAGTGTCACATTTCAGTAAGAGTCTTGGCCTCAGCAATAAATGGTTAAGTGTCAAGAGTGATGCCGCAATATAAGGTCTCTGCCACTCCTTTATCACAATGAAATGCATGCCTGTCTTATTTCTGTTAAAGAAACCAACCTTTGTCAAAGAGAGAGGTCAAAATAGTCAGTAAAGCCATTTTGAAATGAAGCACTTGATACTCCTCACATTCCAGAACATTGGGAAGTAACTCTGGTCAAAATTTCCGTTTGTACAAATGGTCGTTTGTAACAAAACAGCAAAGTTTGGCTCAACATATTCTCTCAGACCTGGTATACAGAAATATGTGTGCCATCCTTTAGGGCTCGTTCCGAGGTTACAATTTTGGGATCCAAGAGTAGTCTGGTGTATGCTTTTGCAAAAGATAATGCAAGTTAATACTAATAGAAATACTCTTGAAAGACCAAAGCATTATTCAGTAAGAGGGCGATGAGTACTGACTCACCAACCTGAGAGAAAATGAAGGTGGGGAATTTTCATTGCATATGTCTCTAAAATAAACGTCGTTAAATCAATCTATAGACAGCTGTATTTATCCAGCAGGCCTCATGTTACCACTACACACATTACCCACAATAAACACAAAACAACATAGCAACACACCAAACAAAACTTACAGGAAAGGGATTGCATCACTACAATTCAGCCATTTGCTTGTTGTGATAGGTTTCTATTTCTATCATGTATTGACTAGATGAGCTGTTCATTACATTTTGGGGCCAGCCCACAACATATTGTGGCATTTCTGTTGTGTTGGAGAAAATGGTCCATGCCTCTGCTGCTAGCGGCTGGAGGCACTTATGTCTGCATCGGACTGCCTGGCAGCTCCCCATCCAGCTCCTCACCTTCTGCCTACTTCTCACTCCTGGCTTATGTTAGCCATATTTAGCCCTCTTACACACACTGCTCACATCCCTTCACTGATGGCCCACCTGGTGTTGGTACTATGCCTCTCCCCTTCTGCTCCATTCACAGCTAGGTAGGGGAAGCTCTGATGCTGCCTCAGTAATACGGACTGTCTTTTTTGGATTCCTGCTCACCTCTCGTGTTTCCCACTCCGGGGGAAACGCTCGCTGCTTGGGAGTTGGGTGGCCATAAGAGAGCACAAACTGCATCGCCCATAAGTCAACAGGGCTAAGAGGCACCTTTTCGCCACGCCCACCACCAGGTGCTTTAAATCCTGCTGCTGTACCGCACATCGCGGGACGTGCTCGGGACGAGCCGGGCTAAGCCCGGGCCAAGGGCGGGCCCGTCTGTGGCTGTCCGGGGCAGGAGGGGACAGGGCTGGGCCACCCCCCTAATGTTTGGACATTGGACATTGTCAGGTACTTGGGTATTACCACTGTTCGTAGCTCAACCTGTTTGTCCTGCTGCGGGGTGTTTGTATTAGCGAGTGTTGTTTCCCCTATGTCAATGACTACTCGCTCTGGGAAAGCATACGGGGGTGGCTATATAAGAGGCAAAATGGATCAATTCATCACCCGAGCCTTTTCGGTAATTGAGAAAGAGATTGCAATTACCAAACATCGCCTCTCTCTTGAGCCCCTTAGCCACAAGCGTTCCTCCCTTGGGCCCTTGGCTCTAGCAGCTTCCCCGGTTCATACAGCTGTGTCTTCCAATGAGTCACCTGCACTCCATGCTCCCATGGAAACCCCCACCGATCCTGAGATTGCTCTTGTTCAACCTGCTGTAGTGCCCATTAAATTAACTAGAGTAGCCCCCTCTAAAAGGAAAAGAACCACAAGTTTCCATAGGGGTAATCCTCCAAAACCGCCTAAGAAGCCTAGAGGTAATTACTCTAGGGGCGGTGCGAAACCTATGGGGTTGGGGGCTGGGACCAGACTTATTCAGGGGACAAAAATGGGTTGCTGAACCGTTCCTGAGTGAAAAAGATTTTTTATATGTATTTGGCCTGACCGTGGGTGTAAATATGACACCCGTGGGCATCCATTTTGTTGGATAAATTTGCCTCGCACACCAGAATGGGTGTCATGCTTCATCATAGGCGTTGCTCCTCGTCGGGGAGGTGGTGCAATCCCCGACGGGCTCACCTCAAGGAGGGGCTCTTTAGAGGAGATCTTTTGAATCCAACTGCCTTATGGTGAAGTGCGGGTATGTGGGAAATAGGGCAGAAAGCCTGAAGAGTGATTAAAATGTAGTAGGGAGTACCAAAGACACTCCTTTATTCTGGAGCTCTCCCGCTACGGTTAAAAACGTAAATCCAACTCACTGGGTATCACTATGTTAAGTGTAGTGTCCCTAGATGAGATTGGGAAAAAGGTTGGTCAACATGTTTCTCGCATCAGGAATTACCCCGCGATTCATCAGGACCTATCAAGTGTGGAGATTCTAAGAATTGCATTCATTCAACAGCATGCTAGTGTCATGTGTGAAGATACAAGTGTTATGTGTCTTGGTTACCTCTGTAGTGTAATCCTATGCCTAAATAAGGAGATAAGAATAATAGTACAGGGTTAATAACAATGGGTTAAATTTTAAAACACACAATTGGTCAAGCCAAAATGACACTTAGTGTGTCATGCTAGTGATGGTGAGGTAACAACCAGCTTCAGTAAACCACCACTGCATATTATCCGCGTGCGGTACACACAAAACACCAACCATATGTGCTCTTAAGGTGCTCTGCATTAAAAACAACATTTTTTTTAAACCATTGCAGTAAGGAAGCATAGGGATAATAAAAATACAGCAGCATATTCATAAGGAACTCAGTTAACTTTTTTCTCGGTGCACATCCATTGTTAAAAGTGCTCACTCGATATGGAAAGTGACATGGCAGGCACACATCTGTCTCACCTTGGGGTCAAGAATTAAATACTACATGAGTTTTCGGCGGTTTATGAACATCAGGGGAGAGCCTTCAGATGTGGCTGCAGAAGGAAGAGGCATGTATTATAATCCAGGGGAAATCCAGAGCAGGTGAATCACAGCCCAGAGGTATTGTAACACCCAGCCTATATTGATCTTTTTCACTCAGGAACGGTTCAGCAACCCATTTTTGTTCCCAGGTACTTACTGTGGGCACGAGCTGATACTGGACCTTCCACTCTTCTAAGTGGTAATAAGTGCCCCGTTGATCTATTGATCGCCCTCCCCTTCCTTGAATACTACCAGACTTATTCAGGCAGGGACCCAAGGGACTTTTTCCTCTAATGGTCAGTTGCCTTGCACTCTCCCTGAGCAGGAGAATGCCATTATAAAACGGAATCCCTCAGCCAGTACCTCATCTGAATTTCCCTCTATTGCACACATCGAGAAATTAATGAAATCCCTCATACTCCCGGTACTTGAGCGAGTGAAAGTTTTGACGGAGAGGCTGGATAGATTTGAGCAAGCCACTCTGGACAACTTCTTCTCACTCAAGTCTCTTATAAAATTACATTCTAAAAACCGTGAGGACGGGTTTGCAAGGCACACAACCAACCGGGTGGACTCCCCTCCCCAGTTGGACTCCCCTCCTGTCGAGGGGAGTGCACCTAGTCCATCCGAGGTTGTACCTTGGGCTAAGGTAAGTGTGGGAGTAGCCGTTGAGGGTGGCCCTACTTGTTCCATTGCCCCAAGTAGCTTGAACCACAGCTTGAACTTGAATAAAGGGTCTCAAGGTCCTTCTAAAAATTCTCTTGCCCAAATTAATCGCACCAATAGCGCAGGGGTAGTGGGGGCAAGAACAGTACCACACCCGTTCCACCTAAAGTATTGGTCCCGGCAGAGAAGGGAGTCATTAACCCCATCCCAAAAAATCTTCACCATCTTAACTTACCTCCTGATTGTTTGCCCTATGTAGCAGTGCTCACAGGGGTTCCCCAGTTGAGGGAGGGTAAACGGGAATCGTATGATGAACTGAAAAACAAAACCATGTTCTGGCTAATGGAAAACAGACCGCTGCCTAGATCATTGGATGGGAGGGTCCTCCATGTGACGAGTCAGCTGGGTAGGATCCAGGCCTCGGTTACGAGGGGTGCTTATATCCTGGTTAACTTTGGGGATGCTGGGGTAGTTAGGTATATTTGCAACTATTTGTTTAGCCAGGGTACGTTGGGAATTAGCACACACGATCTTAGCTATTTCCACCTCCGCGCAGCTAATCATCATCATGTTAGCCCGCCAACTGGGGGGGATGGGTGAGTGGGTATCAACTACATGATCTGTACCCCACAAGGATGCCCCTGCTGAATTTAGTGAGAAAGAACAGGAGTAGAACCCATAAACCGCTTTGGGATTGGGTGTAGAATGTACCGAAAAAACATTGTCCCAACAGGTAGCAATCTTAAGGCAGTTTAAACATGCATGCAGACAGCATTACATAGGAAGGAAACAAGGAGACTAAAGTGATTGGTATATGGCTTGTAATTCACCAATTTGTGGAAGAAGTTGCACATGGAAATACAGTTAAGGCAGCACTGTACAGAGAGAATCATGTGACAACCCGGAGGCACTTGGTGAAGGAGTGATATATACAAGTGAACAGTGACGACGCAAGTGATGAAGGTGAACGGCGCAAGGTGACCAATATATGTACAATGCTGGCTCAGTGAGTAATGATTCTAGTCAATCACAATACAGGTTATCATATTTATGAGCCAAACGCTAGAGTGCGCCAAACAATTGCGCTGTGATGTCGACGGCGCTTCGATCCACGGTTGATCGGGATCTTCTTCAGGACAGGGTTGTCGAGTTTGTAGTGTGCGTAGTAGGTCCATGATAAAATCACTTGGAATCTTGGTTGGTTGGGGTCGGGAGAGTAACAGGTCCTTCATCACTTGTAGGCCTTCGCGGTGGGGTATATTGGTGTAAAGTGATTCTATGTCCATACTGACCATCAGTTGTGTGGAAACATCAAAGGCCTTGTCCTCAATAGTGGTTATGAGGTCCATGGTATCACGTATGTAGGTGTCGGTTAGTGGGACAAATTCTTTGATGACTGCATCAATATATTTCCCCAAGGGTTCAAGTATGGAACCGCATCCGGACACGATGGGGCGTCCCGGTGGGTTGGAAGCGTCCTTGTGTACCTTGGGTAGGACATACAAGACAGGGATCCTGGGATGGGGGTTGTTCAAATATTAATATTCCTTTTTGGTGATGATATCAAGGTCCTTTGCCCTGTTGGTCACCTTCAGTATTTTGGATCTGATGTCGTTCAATGGATCCTTGGTGAGTGGGCGATAGTGGTCCGAATTAGAGAGTTGCTGTTTGATCTCCAAGTCATATTGTGTGATGTCCATGATGTCGATTCTCTAAGGTAAATCCTTAACCCTTGCCCCCCCCTGATAGCCCCACGTCTACGCCATCCACATGATGCTCGTGCTTACACGGTCTCTGTCTCCCCCTTAGATGTGCTACCCCTGACGACGATCTCATACTTTCGAGACACGCGTCCTCCATCAGTATAAGTAAGTACCTTTCCTTTTTTCCTCCCACTCCAGACTCGCCCTGAGCCCCCACCCCCTTTATTAACCTCCCTGTTCTCCTCCACCAGCCAGCGCAGAACCACCTGCCAATCGAGCTCCCCGGGCCATTAACTCCCGCAACAGTGCCCCATCAGTAATGCCTGGCTACACGCTTGTGCTTCCCTCGCGGGCCTGCCTCCCTCCCCCTCGATCCCCCATCGCGGCACTATGACATTCCTGATTTATCACGTGCTGTGCAATGCATGAATCTATCACTCCACTTACATGGTTTATACCATCCTGCCCAAGCCTCACCATTCTGCTCATACTCGGTCGGCCCCTTCCTTGACTGCTCATCCTGGCTATAGGTACCGTGACACACGGCGCATGTCTGGTAGTTACCACACGGCTCACGCTTACGTGCAGCGTCTCCATCCCCTCCCCTGTCCTTCCTACCATTTCCTTACCTCTGCAGCACACTACAAACTCGACAACCCTGTCCTGAAGAAGATCCCGATCAACCGTGGATCGAAACACAGTCGACATCACAGCGCAATTGTTTGGCGTACTCTAGCGTTTGGCTCAAAAATATGATAACCTGTATTGTGATTGACTAGAATCATTACTCACTGAGCCAGCATTGTACATATATTGGTAACCTTGCGCCGTTCACGCTGTTCACCTTCATCACTTGCGTCGTCACTGTTCACTTGTATATATCACTCCTTCACCAAGTGCCCCCGGGTTGTCACATGATTCTCTCTATACAGTGCTGCCTTAACTGTATTTCCATGTGCAACTTCTTCCACAAATTGGTGAATTACAAGCTATATACCAATCACTTTAGTCTCCTTGTTTCCTTCCTGCTGAATTTAGGCCTTGGCCCCATCAGGCCTGGGTGGGGTTACTGACCTGACACTGTTCCTCTTATTGCGTGTTTACCTGCTGTAACCTCTGCAATTGGAAGTTGCTGGGGGTTTGAGCAGGGATTGAGACAAAACCTTGTTTTTCCTCTCAAGTCCCCCCCTCTTCCCCTCAGCCCCAAGTCTGTTCCTGTTCGTTCCCCGCTTGGAAATTACTGTGCATCAGTAGAGTTGGAGGGTATAATACAGGAGCCCGGCTCGGGGCATAGTGTGTCTGCAATGCAGCCACCAGCAGAACAAGTCCTAGCACACAGCAATGTGAAGATCGTGAGCTGGAATATAGCGGGCATTACCAGAAACCTTGATCTCCAAGACTGGAATATCTTCATTGAATCCTTCGGGATATGTATTTTTCAAGAGACCTGGTGTTTGGAGCCTTGCTATAAGGTTGGTTATTCCACGTACTTTGTTCCTGCAATCTCCCCCTCTGCTGGCAGGGGCCGCCCCTCAGGAGCCCTTCCTATCTGGGTTAGCATTTCCGTGTGGTGTCACATCAAGTTCAAAGACACTAAGTCTCCTGACCTATTGAGACTATCAGTTAGGGGGACCAATAGAGGGCTTACCCTGGAGATATTTAACATCTATGCTAGAGGCGCTAATGGGGGCCTACCATCCCCAACTCTATCTGAGCTTGAAGACAAACTCAGCCAGTGTTCCTCGGACATGCATGTTATGGTCGCTGGTGACCTCAACTGCACTTTTGAGTCCCTGGCGGCTGATGACATCTTGGGCCCCTCAGATGAGGACGCCAGGAGGGGTATTCCTTCCCTAGCAATAGCACCTATAAAGAGGTGGTCCCAACGGGCAATCCAGTTAAATTCAATCTCTATGCACTTTGGCCTAGGGGCGGTTAATGGTAGATCACTTTCGGACCACTCAGGTGCACACACGTTTAACAGGGTAAACCACTCGTCAAGAATTGACTACATCCTCTTAGACTTCAAGCTCTGGGCCTACATGCGGGATATGGAAGTGTTACCCACTAGGGACAGCGATCATAACCCTCTATCTTTGTCTCTGTCCCCTTTATGGTCACTACCAAAAGGCCTGCAGGTACCATCTGTGCAGCGTACAACCGGGGAAGTATGTCCTTCCAATTGTGGGAGGCGTCTGAAATGGTGCAAGTTTGCCCTGGACGAGGGGAAGGTTGAGCTTATATGGATGCTCCTGGAAAATGCTGTAACTCGGCTGGCGCCTGCCACCATGCATCCCCCGGAGGTGTCTCAGCTGTTTTGTAATATCATCAAAGCCCTGGGAGAACTATTCTTAACCCGCAGTCGGGGTCTCCCAACCAGTGGCTGCCGAAGACATGAGGGCACTCCGGGGTGGTACTCAACGAAATGCAGGCAAATGAAAAGAGCGCTGGTGGAAGCAGTTAAACTTTAGAGACCGAGATTGATCCGGGTTGCTAGGAAGGACTACAATCAGGCTGTGAATGAAGCCAAGAATGATTGGGAGGATCAGTTCTGGTGTAAACTGAAGGAGGCCAGTGCAGGGCGGGACTCCAAGGGTTTTTGGGATATAGTAAGAGCTAAGAATAGGCCACTCAACACCCTTATAACATGCAACATCACAGAGGAGGAGTGGTTTAATAATTGTTCTCTCCTCTATACTGGTAACTTGGATTAATGGGGGGGGGGCAGACCAATTTCCCTTATTTCGTCCCTTCTGGGTTAACTGACGCCCTCGATTTCACTGTTAAGGAAGTGGTGAGTGTGATCAAGTCACTAGTCCCAAATAAAGCAGCAGGCCCTGATGGGATTCCAGGGGACTTGCTCCGCCTAAACCTGGAAGAGTGGGGAAGGCTCATCTCGTCGCTGCTTAACGCAACTTTCTTAGAGGGCGGCTATCCCGGAATCATGACTGGGAGCTGAGGTCGTGCCCGTTTTTAAAAAGGGGAGTCGGGACGATCCAGCAAATTATCGCCCTATAAGCTTAATAGACTCCACTCAGAAGGTCTCAGGAAAGGTGGTTCTGGGTAGGATACTACAGTGGGTTGATGATCACAAAATCCTCTCTGATTACCAAGCAGGGTTTAGGTCCGGTACAGGGACTATTGAGCAGTCTTTCAGACTGCTGCTACTTTATTGGAAGGTAGTTGTACTTGGGAAAGGCAGTCTTTATCTTGCCTTCATTGACTTAAAGACTGCTTTTGATTTGGTGCCCTGTGATCAATTGTGGAAGGTGCTGTCTGATTTGGGGATGCCGCCCTATTTAGTGCCCCTATTGGGGAAGCTCCATTCTGGAAACTTTGCACAGGTGAGATGGGGCAGGCAGGGCCAGAAGACTGCCAGAATCCCAGTGAACAGGGGAGTCCGCCAGGGTTGTGTTCTTGCCCCCACTCTGTTCTCATTGTATGTGAATGGAGTGGTGGAATATTTTCTGGAGATTCCATCTGATTCACCGTCCCTGGCGGGCAGTAGAATACCAACCCTCCTGTTCGCAGACGATACCCTTCTAATCTCCAAATCCCCTATGGGCCTACAGAGACTTCTGGATAGTTTCCAATCATTTTGTGTTAGTAGGGGTTTAATGATCAACACTGAAAAGACAAAGTAACTGGTACTGAACCCCACCAAAAAGCTTGGGCGGGTTCCCACGATAAACATGGTTCCTCTGGAAAGGGTTAAGGAATTTTGGGCCAGATGTAGGTAAGTTAATTTTACAGATTCATAAATACCGAATTTTACTGATTCAGTATTTATGAATCGGTAAAATTGAGGGGGGGGATATGTAGAAAGAATCGGTAATTGAATTACTGATTCTGTAAGAATCGGTATTTACTGAATCGGTAAATACCAATTCGGTAATGCTCATTGATTCCTATGGCTTCAATGCCCATAGGAATCAATGGGCATTACCGAATCGGTATTTACCGATTCGGTAAATACCGGTTTTTGCAAGGGTGCAGGGGGTGTCACTTTGACACCCTCTGGCAC
Source organism: Lissotriton vulgaris (assembly GCF_964263255.1). Taxonomy (NCBI): domain Eukaryota; kingdom Metazoa; phylum Chordata; class Amphibia; order Caudata; family Salamandridae; genus Lissotriton; species Lissotriton vulgaris. The sequence continues at coordinate 8,426 of NW_028243872.1, read as the reverse complement.
CCTGATTTAAGGCATGTGTGACATGTGGCACACAGACATGCCCTAAGGAAATGTTCGTCTGTCACATGCCATAGGTGTGTATGCCCACCTGGAATCGGTATTTTACCACCCAATTGGATTCGGTAAGGCCTGTGGGACTCAGAAGAGTCCCACCTACATTTCAAAATTACCGAATCGGTAAAAATACCGATTCGGTATTTTACCAATTCGGTAAATTTACCGATTCGGTAAATTTACCGAATCGGTAAAAAAGGGCCCCTACATCTCAAATGACCATTTACCGGTCGGTAACGGCCGAAATCGGCCGTTACCGGTCGGTAAATGGACACCTACATCTGTCCCTTTATTACTTAGGCATTCGCATAACCGACTCTATGCGGTGGAACTCCCACCTCAACAAGATGTTTTATCGGTCACAAAAGGGTGGTGGGGGCCTTACTCAAAGAACAGTGGACGTCCTCCCTTAAACCCATTGCCCCTATGCTAGACATTAATAAGGCGAGAGGTGTCAGTGCAGCACTTTACGGGGCTGAGCTCTGGGGAACCCATAACACTGACCTGCTATCCTGCTCAGAAAATTAATTTCTGAAGGATCTAATGGCTCTCCCCCAGAGTACTCCAACGCTCCCCCTGCTTTTAGATATGGGATGCCGCCCTATTAAAGATCAGGCAATGCTGCGCCCTCTAATACTTTGGGCCCGCTTGTGGAGGATGCCAGAACTCACCAGCTATGCGGAAGGCCTTAAGGAGGTATTGTCGTTGCCCGGGTGGTCAAAAATCAGGTGATTAGTTAGCTGATTAGTCAGTCAACCAATTCAGGCTGGATAGCCTGCTGAGTGGAGCGCAGATCGTTGATCGCTGAGCACAGCGAACGTGAGTGAGAGGAGGGTGAGAGGACGTGCAGGCAGGCAGGCACGGGCTTTGCCGTTTCAACACATCATTGGCCCTTCCGCCTTGCCGCCTCCGCCTTTCTGCATCTCCTCGACTGAGGACTTGAGGATGCCTTGCTGTGCCCTGCCTGTACCCTGTCCCCCTGTGCAGTAAGGTGCGGAGCGCGGGGGATGTGAGCGGGAGGCCGCCAGAGCTCGTGACTTTTTTAGTAGCTGCGGGCTGCGCCGGGCACAAAAAACAGGAGTGGCCCAGTTGCGGCGGGAGCCGTTGCGAGGCTCTTGTTGGCGGCTCGGGCAGCTGGGACAGCTGGGACAACGGGAGCAGTGGGATTCTGGGACTCTGCAACTTTGGGACAGTCCAGAGGGCAGTGGGGACTTCCAGCCGCGGCTTGTTTGATTTGTTTGGGGCGGAGCTGCTACAGGAGACCACACAGAGCCAGTACCAAAGGAGAGGAGCGGAGCCGATTGGAATAGCGGGAGCGGAAGGCTTGAAGCCCTTGCTCCCCTAGTAAGGGGAGCGAAGGAAGTAATATCCACTGCAACTCCGCAGCGGTGGCATAGCGGTCCGCAAGCTGCTACGAGGCGAACGCTGCTGACGCGAACGCTGAGAAATGAAGAAAGCGTGGAGATAAGCCGGGCAATGAACAAGACATCAATGTGATACAGAGGTACTGGGCCATTTGAAAATTAGTGCTCCTATACATTTTTCAATTGTAATGTTCCTCTTTTCCCCTATCTGCTGTTAGTGCCATTACCTTCCCTGACTGCTGCTGCTTATGGTTGCCTATCACTGTCTGCCTACCACCATTGTGCCCTGCCAAATTGTGCTTTCGAAGATTGACTGAGCTCGCTCTAAGGTCTTATTGCCATGCTGGTTGGTCTCGGCACGTGGTGCTATTGGCGGCTGTGGAACAAGTGTATTCGCAGTAAGGAGACAGGCTGGGGAGTCAGTTGGTCTACAGCTTGGATTGATGAGATAAGGGGAGACACAGAGCAGGCAAAGACTCATCGGCCCTGTGCTTAGCCGTGCATTTAGACAGGTCGGCAAATAAGGCAATTTAAAGTACCTATTCTAATATTTTCTGTTGATCCTGCGCTGGAAAAGAACATCACTGTTTTTTTGCAGAAAGTATTATTCAAGTATTATACAAGGTACACATGGTATCACAAACGGGCTAAACTACACACAGTTTCTCTACCAGGGAGTTTGATCGGTCCTAAATTGACATCATTGTACCATATAAGTAACAATGCGTTCTGGGAGGGAACGGCTATCTGTCCCCCCGGCGCGTAGATCTCATAAATCTAAAGCTCCAAACACCATAAAAAACTCCAAGGCACAATCTAAGGAACTGAGACAAACACTCATCTCACCAATTGCGAGAATGTTTGAAAAATCCTCTAAAATTCCTAAAAAATTTGACTTTCTAAAGGATCCAACAGGAGTTTTATTTTCAATTCAAGGCGACCAAGCAATAGGTAATCTACAAACACCTATTACACCTATTAATGTTATACCATATAATAACCAAGAAAGCAAAAATAAACAACCTGGAATAAATGAGGCAAATACGGTGATCACACAACCTAACAGCTCAGTGAACTCTGTAAATCAAATATCAATGGAAGCCTCGGACCAGGACGATCTGCATATAATGAGCTCACAGGAATCTCTTATTATAGGGAATACTAAGGATTGGATAAAAACTGGAGACACCTTTGTTGGAGATCTCAAAGAGTACTTAGGAATAGTATCCATGCCATCAAGGCTACCTTTGGAAGTCAATGTTGAAATAAGGAAAAATATAGCACAAAGAGGGATACTAACACCCAATAATCAAACCATCTTAAATACATCGGATAGTGGCATGCTCAAGAGTCAACTAAGTAAAGAGAAAATGGTTTCATTGGATATCGAAAGTGCCAGGCTATCATTAAGCAAGGAAAGTCGAGAACAATGCACTCAAATAAAAGATTCATTATACCCCAAATCTACCAAACCATTGAAACAAGTAAACAATGTAAACTCAGACAGGGAGGTAACACAACTTACGGGAGTGAAAAGAAGGCAAACCTCTGAACCGGAACAATTATTAGACTGTGAAGTTATTACTAGTAATAATGAAAATGTCTTTATTAGTAATGATCCTAAACTAAAGAGGATGGATAAAAACAAAACCATTAATAACCAGGACTCAGCCTCGATTTGGGATATTTTCTATCAAACTTCAGCACTTACTATCGAAGCACTATCACTTCAGTCTAATAAAATGGACATCCAAATTGATATTCTAAGCACAATGGCTAAGGCAGTAGCAGGAATAGACCTCAACTTAGCTAACCTCAACTCCCTGATAACTAGAGTACAGGCAGACAAATCGACATCGTATGTAGAATGTTCACAAATACCAATAATTAACAAACTAGCAACTATACCAGAGGTTATTAGTACGATGCTAGAAGATGTTAAAACAGCGCTTAATAGGGGCCTTAACATGTCAATAGAAGGCAATAGAGGTATGATTTGCCCATCTGAAAATAAAGAAACTAAAAAAGAGAACAAGGCATGCCAAATTGATTTTCAAATTGTTAATCGATTGACCGACCAACTAACTCCCAATACAGGAGCGATGGTTAAAAATACTGAAATTGAGAAAGAAATTGCACAAAAAATGGAAACAAGCAAAGGATACATCGAAATGGAGGAAAAAAGTGACACTGACCGGAACCCATTTATTATGTCAAAAAGGAACAAGAAAAAGTTACACAAAGCCCGAAATAAAGCAAAACTACTGGAACAAGTAGGACCATTCCCTTTAGGGGAATCATTACAAAGTAGACCACTTAAGGGAAATATATAAAATCAACCTATTAAGAAAATAACTAGGGAAATAAGTAACAAGTCGCCAATACAGACAAAGAAAAAAATTAAGTATTATGATATATTTGCGCAAAAAAGAAATAATACTAATACGGGTAAGAATATGGAGAATACTATCGGCGGAGATAAGAAACCTAAACAAAATATATCAAATCTCATAAGTGCGAATAGTTACCTTTCCAGTGGTAAAGCAGAAAAATCTAAGACTCAAATAGTACTCAACTGTTGCAATACAAATGGGCCAATAACACAAGACATAGGTAACACTGTACAGGAAGAAAACAACGCAGGTACAATACATGCAGTGGCAAGGGACCAACATCCAGCGATTTACTTTCAAAATGAAGAAGCTAATAGGAATGAACTTTTGTCAACTAAACTGGTAAAAGAAAAACCAAAAACGCCAAATAAAGCTATCACAGACAAAAGATAACCCCCTTGGGTTGTGCCAGAAAACTCCTTCGAGCCTATGGCACTAACAGAATTTCTGATTGAAACAACAAAAAAGGATCAAATACAAATTGTAAAAACTGCTAACAGTGAAAGAGTTATAAACATCGTCAAAGGAGAGTCAAATTTCCATAATATTGGGGATACAAACGACAATAAAAGGGAACAATTAACATTTAAACCAATATGAGTCCAGAGGTCAACATGATACGCTCATTAGAGGCAACTTATTATGCCTTTTTTCATCAGTTCCGTCTCTGGAAAAAGTGACAACTAAAGATATTGATTCTGTTGGATTCTTAGAAAACCCAGATGGCCAATTACCAACAACAATAATAACACTTGCCTCCCCTGTCATAGCTGAGCAAATTATAAGGCAAGAAGACATCTTCCGTAAATGGGGAATATTGGTTAATAGAATCATGCCAAAAGAATATCCCACACCGCTTCTGAAAACCTTAAATCTGAATGGTCCAGAAAAAGGCAAAAAGGGCATCCCAACCTATTCGGTTCTTAGAAATCCAAATCAACGTATAGATAAAGGAGTGCCAAATCAAACAAAAAACACTATCGATAAAACGGAAATTGGGATAAATGATTTATGGATTAAAAGTGCCCTACATGGAAATAATACCTATTGACAAGCAAACCACGAAAAAACAGTTAAAAATACAAATAAATTCACTACGGAATTAACTATTTGTTCATAGAACGTAAATGGTATAACTAACAAATTAGATAAGATAACCGAGCTACTTAAGCATTATCAAATAATTTTACTACAAGAGACCTGGGCAATAACCCCGTTTATAATACATGGTTATAAAGGATACTACATACCTGCTATCAAGGAAAGCACTTATGGACACCCCTCTGGCGGTCTAGCAATTTTTATTTCAATTGATCTCAACGCGGAGCATGCTGAAATATCTACAAACAGTACGAAGCTTCAGTCTATATTAATAAGGTATTGGATGTACGGACAAAAAAGATCACTGAAGCTGGTTAATATATATATCCCTCCTACACTCATCTCCAGAAAAACCATGTGCCTCATGGGAACAGTCCAGCCCGTACTACCAAGCCATGTCTTTCCTAGACCGGAATCAAGCATCCAAGGACCGGTTTCTGGCTATCAGCCTTCTTCAGCCTGGATAGCTTGACTCCAGTGATGTGGAGAGCCTGGGACTCACTTCTGAGCATACCCAGCCCACTCGGGGTGAAAATTGCAAAAAACACAGTTGATGGACAGAATGCAGAACAATGTCTTACATTCACCCCAGTACAAAGATCTGGGCCTAAATCCATCGTTTTTTTGCATTCCACACCACCCTAGGTCAGACAATGGCTATATGCAAATCAGCCTTGACCCTGTGCCTCATGGGAACAGTCCAGCCCGAACTACCAAGCCATGTCTTTCCTAGACAGGAATCAAGCATCCAAGGACCGGTTTCTGGCTATCAGCCTTCTTCTCCTTGATTCCTGGATCTAGAACTAATTTTTGTTCTGAGCTCTTCAGAATTTTGGAACCATATTTTGGGAGATCGCATCTCACCATTCTTGGTGACCTGAATTTTCATTTAGAGGAGTTGGAAGCTAAAGACATATCCTCCCTAGTTAAGGCTCTGGAGGCTTGTGACTTTGTCCAAAGGGTATTCTATCCGACTCATAGGGCCGGCCATACCCTTGATGGGGTATTTTCCAATGACCCTAGACTAATAGTCGGCACGCCTTTGCCGATAGTATGGTCTGATCATTTAGCGGTACCGTTGTATCTAAACACTCCCCGTACTGAGGGTAACTCGGCTACCACCAATAAATGTTTTAAAAGAAGCCTCAGAAATATTACTAACGAGGCTCTTGCCCCTTTCATCCAAAACATTAGCACCTCATCATATGTGTCAGTTGATGAGGCGGCACAGGAACTCTCTGACTCTATCACTAGAGCTGTGGATGTGCTAGCCCCTGCCTCACTCAGATATGTGGCGCGACAAAAGCCGACAGCCCCTTGGTTTACTGAAACATTGAGGCTCCTTAGACAAAAATGTAGGAGGAAGGAAAGAGGCTGGCCCAAATTCTCGGATCCGATAGATCGGGAGGCATACAGGTGCCTGTTGCGAGAGTATAAAAGCAGAGTTATCAAGGAGAAACAGGACTACTTCACCAACCTGACCAGCTCCCTTACTACATCTAAAGAGCTTTTTAAGATCGTGGACTCCCTATGCTCTCTTCAGGCACCTGACCCCGTAATAGCCACACAGGAGCTATGTAATAACATCTCGGACTTCTTTTATAAAAAAATAGATGACATCTATCTGGCTCTCCAATCTCAGAGGAATTCCTTGAGTGACGAGGTTTCCCCTCGAGTTAATCATTGTGAATCTCGGATTGGTGATCCTTCCCAAATCCTTACTCATTTCCTGGCGCTTACTGTAGATGGTCTTAATCTTCTATTAGATAGAATGAAATCAGTCTCTCCTCTGGACCCTGTTCCTTTGAAAGTACTAAAGGACTGTCGGGACAGCATTCTTCCTCCTATGCTGGAAATAATGAATGGAGCTATGGAACAGGGTATTTTCCCTATGGCATGGAAGAAGGCCATAGTGAAACTGCTTCTCAAAAAGTCCACCTTGGACCCTGGTCTCTTGAAGAACTTCAGGCCAATATCTCTTCTGCCGGCACCTGCTAAGATGTTGGAGGCTCATTTGAACTGCCACTTATCCAACTTCTTGGATTCTTCGGGATTTTTGGACGGGTCCCAACATGGTTTTAGAAAGCTCCACAGCATGGAGTCTGCTTTGACTACGGTTGTAGATAACATTCGCCGGAAAGTAGATCTGGGCCAAACCACCGTGCTAGTACTGTTGGACCTTACAGCAGCGTTCGACACCCTGTCTCCCTCAACTTTAACATCTAGGTTAAGGGAGGCAGGGGTAACAGGACCGGCCCTCAGTCTCCTGAACTCTTTTTTACAGCAGAGAGAGCAGAGTGTGATGCTTGGAGATTTCCTCTCCCCTGTTAAGTCTCTGCAATGTGGGGTGCCACAGGGGTCGGCATTGAGTCTGACCCTGTTCAATATCTACGTGGCCCCCCTTGCGAGACTAGTAAGATCTCGGGGGATGGAGGTGGTGTCGTACGCCGACGACACGCAGATTATTGTGTCCCTGACCCACTCTGTGAGTACTACCGCTCTCAACTTTAGGTCCTGCATGCAACTTGTTGCAGAGTGGATGATTCTCAACTCCCTAAAGTTGAACGGTGACAAAACAGAGGTCCTGGTCTTTGGTAAAGACCAGGACATGTGGTCAGGTGAGTGGTGGCCTTCATCATTAGGCATCTGCCCCACTCCCACACAATCTGCCAGGAATCTAGGGGTCATCTTTGACACCCTGCTCTCCATGGAGCTTCAGGTTAATAGGACTGTGGCCACCTGTTGGGGCATCATCAGGACCCTCAAAAGAATCCTCCATTATCTTTCCCCACAGGCACGTAAGCAGACTGTAATTGCCCTTGTTGGCTCAAGGCCTGATTATTGCAATTCACTTTACGCCGGGGCCAACAAGGGGCTTCTGCAACGTTTGCAGGTAGTGCAGAATGCGGCGGCGTGATTTGTGCTGGCCCTGCCTTGGCTTTCTTCCGCTACCATGGCAAGGAAGAGTCTCCACTGGCTCCCTATCACCTCCAGAGTCTCCTTTAAACTCCTGTGCCTCACTTATAGGGCCTTTATGGCTGGCCCTACCGACGCTCTTGGATCCTTGCTCACTCGGTATGTTCCTAGCAGATGTTTACGTTCTCTAGAGATGAAGCAACTGGTAGTCCCGCGCTCTAGGAAGGCCAGATGGGGGAGCATGGCCTTTTCCATTTTAGCACCCCAAATATGGAACACACTCCCCCTGGAGATTAAATCACAGCCCTCATTGGATCTTTTCAGGAAGGCGCTAAAAACCTGGTGCTTCATTAAAGCCTATCAGTAAGTCTATGTCCATCTGGTGATTTCAGCTTTATATTGAGATAGGGGCCTTGACGCCCACTGGGCTAAGTTGCGCAGTTATACATTCTGCTTCATTCATTCATTCATTCAGCCTGGATAGCTTGACTCCAGTGATGTGGAGAGCCTGGGACTCACGTCTGAGCATACCCAGCCCACTCGGGGTGAAAATTGCAAAAAACACAGTTGATTGAACATTGTCTATCTTGTGACCCAA
>NW_028243871.1:0-49412 GCF_964263255.1 Lissotriton vulgaris | reverse complement strand
TTCTGGGAGAAATGTCACACCTCTCCCAAGCCTAGGTACATGCTGGGGGAATGTAATGTAATGTAATGTAAGGATTTATTTATACCGCGCAATATGGCTGAGATACCCGCCACCCCCTCTCAACACAATCCCCAAAAGGAGGGAAACCGGAAACAGTTCTTAAAGTTTTTGGATGTGGGATGGAGTGACCATCCCGGCCGTATTTATTAAAACAAAAAATTAAAACATTAAACGTTTTCATGTTATGTACAATTTCATTATCACATTACGATGTTTGGCTAACCTTAACATAATCTCTAATACAGAGGTTCTCCTAGCCGAACTAGCATCCTACAAAACATTCTCTAAGAACACTGAAATTGTACATCCTAACGTTTAAGGGCCAACGGCAAGGTCATAACCGGTGTCAAGATCCCTAACCAGACTTACCCCTCCCACTTGGGAGGGGCGACAGCACAGAGGCTTACCTCAAGTGCAACTACTAACAATTTCCCTTGACTTGACGGGGGCACTTAAGACTCGACGCCATTTAAAGGTCGTTCGAACACTTGTGTGTGGTATCTAGAAGGTATCGTTGACCTCTCCCCACCCCACACAACTTACCGCATCTGCCGTCGCAGATGACCCTGGCCCCGGGAAATTCCCCAGGAGGGGGCTGTAACCCCTCCTACAAAGGAAGGGGCCTTGACCGCCTTTCCTTTACTTCCGGCGACCCGCCCTTAGACGGGACCGCCTCCCCATTGAGGGGCCAATGGCCACCTCTCCCGAGCGCTCCCATCCGTGTTGGGTGACGCCCACTCATAGGGATCTACCAATTAGTGCTCACCGATCATGACCTTACCGCCTACCAAAAATAAATACGACAATTCTTACTCAAACCTATGAAAACATTGGTCGCTACGACCGAAAGAACATGCAAAAATTGCAACACTACATCAAATCATTTTAATCGTAACAACCTAAACGAGATTCACCATACTTTAATATGATTAACAACAAACTGATACTGTCACAGCCTGTAGACGAAATGGAAAAAACAAACTTATAAATCACTTTATTGCACAACAACTTGCTGTCCTCAGGGGCTGGTGGGTGGGTCAAAATTGGCTCTTCGTTCCGTCCCGAGCTCACGTGTAGCGAGGAGGTGCAGCTTCGGAGCACAAGAACAAGAGGACGTCTTCCGGTCTTGCGTCTCTTTTTATCCGTCTTCAGGGCGGGCGAAAACCCGCCCCTGCCCGCCCCGAGGGCGTGGCTGGCTGCGTCGGTGTCTAGGCCAGCCCACTCTAGGGCGGGAAAAGGCGCGCCCCGGCTACGCCGCTTCGGGCATACCAGCCGAGACGCGCCTCCCGCCCAAAAATGGCTTCCCGGGGGGATCGAGGCACTCCGCCATACGTTCGGGGGGACCGAGTGGTCGCCCCTTTCCATATGGCTGAGATACCCGCCACCCCCTCTCAACACAATCCCCAAAAGGAGGGAAACCGGAAACAGTTCTTAAAGTTTTTGGATGTGGGATGGAGTGACCATCCCGGCCGTATTTATTAAAACAAAAAATTAAAACATTAAACGTTTTCATGTTATGTACAATTTCATTATCACATTACGATGTTTGGCTAACCTTAACATAATCTCTAATACAGAGGTTCTCCTAGCCGAACTAGCATCCTACAAAACATTCTCTAAGAACACTGAAATTGTACATCCTAACGTTTAAGGGCCAACGGCAAGGTCATAACCGGTGTCAAGATCCCTAACCAGACTTACCCCTCCCACTTGGGAGGGGCGACAGCACAGAGGCTTACCTCAAGTGCAACTACTAACAATTTCCCTTGACTTGACGGGGGCACTTAAGACTCGACGCCATTTAAAGGTCGTTCGAACACTTGTGTGTGGTATCTAGAAGGTATCGTTGACCTCTCCCCACCCCACACAACTTACCGCATCTGCCGTCGCAGATGACCCTGGCCCCGGGAAATTCCCCAGGAGGGGGCTGTAACCCCTCCTACAAAGGAAGGGGCCTTGACCGCCTTTCCTTTACTTCCGGCGACCCGCCCTTAGACGGGACCGCCTCCCCATTGAGGGGCCAATGGCCACCTCTCCCGAGCGCTCCCATCCGTGTTGGGTGACGCCCACTCATAGGGATCTACCAATTAGTGCTCACCGATCATGACCTTACCGCCACAGGTCCGGATAGTTGACCGGCTATCCGGACCCCCCACAAAACTCCTACCTAAAGGTCATGTTTTAACGATTTTAACCAAGCTAGGAAGTCACCTATGAGTAACTCATTCCCCACCCTCGACAAATGCACACCATCCCCCAGATACATACTATCATCATTAATACAACTATGCGAGATCGAATGCAATGTCTTGGAACGGAACAACCTACTCACTTTATTATTCAATTTTCTAACAGAATGATTCAAAGCAGGGATCGAGATAGCCCCCCGCCACACTTTTCGTGGGATCATATGAGACCACGCAATTACGCACCCCGGAACTCTCCTCGCTAACCAACTTACCGTGGAAAGCATAGCCTCCAGGAGAAGTCGTCTACCGGTGGTGACCAAATCATTGCCCCCCAAATGCACTATGACTATGGACGGCGGTGACCTCATCCGCTCTAACAAACCCTCAAAAAACTTCTGAAACTGGTCAATACAGAGACCGCCCCTTCCGTAGAAGGACACTCTGTACCCGTATTCCCCAGGTACGTGAATCATGTCACCTGCTTTGAATACGTCTGCGGCCCGTCTCACGTATGAGTGGCCCACGACCCACACCTCCTTCCTGACAGCCGGTGACGTGCGACCGTTGGCCTGGTGTTGGGTCGACTGCACAGTCCGCCCTGCCGCGTAGGCTTGCGCAACTGAAAACAAACAAAAGACAAGAAGCGTGAGTACATGATTACAGCTTCACAACATGTGCAATCGCACGTACCTCTTATAACAATTGGAGGACCAGCGCCCCACACGTTTCACTTGTTCTACATTAAGACCCCTGGCTGTAGCTTCAGTGGCAGCCCCTATTCGAAAGGAATGGGTCCCAAATTCGCCCGGGTCCAAGCCCGCTGCGGCAATGGCCATTGCAAGCACCCGCTGAAACTGAAACCTCGTCAGCGGGGTGGCGTCTGCATGCCTCAACAACGTCCCCCCCCATGATGCCACCCTTCGTGCTAGGTAATCTTCTAAGCACTGTACCGGACACATGGATGACTCGGGGTTCCTGCGAATGATCGTGCAGTCCCCTCTCCCATCTTGGTCAGTCTTGGACCTGAGAAAGGAGACAATCATCGCATCACCCCTGATCTGAACATGTTCCCTGCACAAGCCCCCCGTCACATCCTGTTTGTTCCTTGCAACTAGCTCACTAACTCTCATAGCCCCGTGAAATGCCAGCGTAAATGCAGTCCGGAACAAACAGGTCTCGAACGGGGACGAGCATGTGTTAGGGAGTGTGGCTAGTAACAGGGACAACCTGTCAAGACCTATCGGTCGTCTTATGTCTACTCTGCGACCCTCTAGACGTTGCCACCCACGCAGCGCTTTCTGTACCGTGAAAGACGCTGTTGGGTCCAGGATGCCATGGGCCCTGGCAACAAAGGAAATGGCGGCACGATGCCTTTGGGCCGTAGCCACCGATTTCCCAGCCCTACGTAAGGACATCAGAAAAAGTACTACCAACTCTTCCTGACCCCAAAGTCCCCCTCTCTCTGCCCCCAAAAAGGCTAGATAGGCCTGGAACGCCCCTTCATATGCCTTCCTTGTCCTGGGTGCTAGACTCTCTCCCACGAGGTGACGAAGTTCGGGGCACCGAGAGACCAGAGAGCTTCGGGGAAGGGTGCCGGCTCCGGGTCCGCTGAAGGAAGGAAACCCGAGAAAGCCTGCATGTGAAAACGAGACAGTGCATCAGCGGCCTGATTCATCACCCCTGGGACATGTTTTGCTCTGAATACCACGTTCAGTTGCATACACAGTAAGACAATTTCTTTGAGCAGCCTCAAAATCAATTTACAACGGGCTGCCTGACTATTGATACATTCTACCACGGTCATATTGTCGGACCAGAACACAACAGAATGATCTCTGAACCCTTCTGGCCAGGTTCTCAGGGCCACTAGAATGGGAAATAGTTCAAGGAAAGCGATGTTACTTGTCAGCCCCTTCTCGTGCCACCATAGGGGCCACTTTTGTGCCGACCATTTTGTGCCGAAGATGGCGCCAAAACCTACGCTTCCTGCTGAATCCGTCCATAGCCCAAGCTCTTCGGAGGACACGGCTGGCTTGTTCCAGACGACTCGGCCATTGAAGTCCGCCAAGAATGCTAACCAAATCCGCATGTCCTGGCGGACCTCAGCCGATAACCTTGTGCGATGATGACCCTCCTTTAGGCCAACCATCGCTTGGGCAATTGAGCGGGAAAAGGGGCGAGCCATTGGTATCACCCTCAAGGCAAAGTTCAACTTTCCCACTAACTGTTGCAACTGATGCAGTGTAACTTTGGATGCATTCAAACATACTTGGAGGGCCGCCCTGAATTTCGACACTTTGCTAGCCGGTAAACGGAAGCACCCCTCCCTTGAGTCCAACTCGATCCCCAAAAACTCGAGGCAAGTCGTGGGACCCATAGTTTTACCCGGTGCCAATGGCACGCCAAGATGACCCATTAACACACAGAATTCAGCTAAGGCCTGGGCACATTCGGGATTACCGGCGGGGCCAAGGAACAGAAAGTCGTCAAGGTAGTGCATTACATTTCGGAAACCCGTTTTCTCAGTGAACACCCATTGCAGGAAAGTACTGAATTGCTCAAAGTAAGCACATGATATAGAGCATCCCATTGGCATACACCTATCCATGTAAAATGACCCCTGGAACCCGAATCCCAGAAGACGCTGATCGTCTGGGTGTACCGGGAGCAACCGGAACGCTGACTCGATATCAGATTTCGCCATCAACGTCCCGTGCCCCAGGCGATTCAAGATGGCTACCGCCTCATCAAAAGATGCGTATCGCACCGAACAAACTTCTGGATCAATTGCGTCGTTCACCGAAAGACCATGTGGAGCAGACAGATTATGGATCAAACGAAACTCACCCGGGTCCTTCTTGGGGACCACCCCTAACGGAGAACAAACGAAATCCGGTACCGGGGGTTCACTAAACGGGCCGGCGACCCGTCCCCGGCTAACCTCTTTCTGAATTTTTTCTTGCACTACAGATGTATGTTGTAAAACGGAAAGTTGATTTTTGCACATCCCTACACCCTGAAAGTCCCCTACCGGGATGCGGAAACCATGTGTAAAACCGTTCCGCAGCACCCCGGCAGAAGTACGATCCGGGTATTCGCTGAGCCAGGGAATCATTGCCAAGGTATCAATCGGGGTTGGTAAAGGCGCCCCTCGGCCTAGCTTAGACCTGTTTGGCGCCTCCCTTACCCCCATTCTCACCCGTTCTGGCTCTGCACGATGACTCAGGATGGGACGACCCACACGTACTACACTCATGTTTGAATTTACACGATCCCGGAGGCCTGGTACATTTCCCCTTGTTGAAATTAAAACAGAAACCCTTTCTCCCTGTACCTGCGGGCCTCGACTGGTCGTCGGTGCTCGTACTTGGTCGAAAGGGCGTCCCCACATTTTGGCGGGAGTAATCAACAACATTGCTCCCGACCAATGGCATTCTTAACATTCCCGATTCTTTCATTTTATCCCATGTTAAAGAATCGTAACAATCCCAAGTCAAACTCTTGTTATGTTCCTTTTCTTTCCTGAACAGATTGTCATAACAAAACCAATGGTTACCTTGATACGCTGTCGAGTAACCCATAATTCGTGATTGATAAACGGGAAACTCAGGAAGCAACTCGGGCCTACGTTCCCCCAAAATCGATGTGAAAATACCCCATGCGTTGCCCCAGTTGCCAATGTTCTCATTTACCTTAAAGGCGGCCATTTTTGCGCGCCAAACACTCGGATGCATTAAGTCCTTCTGACTTTTCACATGCTCCACATCATAATGATCAACAAGCAGGGAAAAAATATTCACGTACTCCCCCGCCCAGATCTTTTCCTTTATAGCTAAAGGCACATGTTGTCCCAATCTCTCTCTACGAGAGGGTGCTGACTCGTCCCTTGCAATCGGCAATGGCCGCTTACCTGAACCGGACGCAGCTTCTGCCGCTTGCGGCTTGTCTATCCCCGCCAACGGCGCAGCCACTCTAGCTGCCTCTTTCTTCTCACGAAGCCCTTTTATCAGCGCCTGTGCCTCGGCAGCCGTGGCGCCATCACTACTATCCCCCAACCATGCTGCTAGCTGTGCTGCCAGCTCGGGGGGCATGTCTTCCTTGGACGTCGGGGTGACGACAACGGGGATTGGATTCCCCTCCATCGGTACTGGGGTCGGCGCCTCGAGCGGGGCAGAGGGAACCGGGACGTCCCCACCGGCTGGAACCTTTCTCGGCCTCTTAGGTCTCCCTCCAGCCGGCGCAGGGCCCGAACCCTCCTCCCCATCTCGCTCCGCCAACCGTTTCTTTATGTCGGACACTTCTTTGCAAAGGGCCCGCACCATCTGGTCGGTCGTCATTCTCTTTGCGCCTTTCTTGGGCATCTCTCCGAGGAAGTATCTAGAAGACAAAGAAAAAGATCAAAACGCTCAAAATTGGCTCTTCGTTCCGTCCCGAGCTCACGTGTAGCGAGGAGGTGCAGCTTCGGAGCACAAGAACAAGAGGACGTCTTCCGGTCTTGCGTCTCTTTTTATCCGTCTTCAGGGCGGGCGAAAACCCGCCCCTGCCCGCCCCGAGGGCGTGGCTGGCTGCGTCGGTGTCTAGGCCAGCCCACTCTAGGGCGGGAAAAGGCGCGCCCCGGCTACGCCGCTTCGGGCATACCAGCCGAGACGCGCCTCCCGCCCAAAAATGGCTTCCCGGGGGGATCGAGGCACTCCGCCATACGTTCGGGGGGACCGAGTGGTCGCCCCTTTCCACTATCGCTCCATCTGAATCTGGAGAGTTAATGCAAATTGGACTTATGGAACTTCAGGTAGGGAAAAGGTAACTATCTAAAAATCACTTTCCTTATTATTTCTAATAAATCTGCCTTTACCATTGAATTGAATTCTTAATAATTATTAAAATTAGTGGTTTAGGCTTACCATCATGGCCGCATAGACATGCTATTTTTGGTGCTCCTCGCAGCAGAAGGCTAGATGATCACTCCAATTAGGAATGTTAACAGCTGAAGGGGGCACCAACAGAAGGGAGAGATGATCACTCCAAATATGCAATTCAACAGTTCAAGGGGGAGCACCACAGTAAGGCACAAGAAAAGTAACAGAAAGCCATTGATGGGTGTAGTTTTGAAGACAGAGAGAGACCAGCAGGTTTGTCAGTGCAAGTTTAGACACCAAACAAGATGGAGCCTTCACCCATGAAGTGCCTCACCGGAGATCCAGGTGAGGTCAGAAACCTCTGACATTGAGTTGGGAGAAGACAAGGGCTGTGCTTTGCGAGTGGGGTACCACCTCCAGGGCAGTTGATACATCTGCTTCTGAGAGACAAGAGTGGAGACAGAGCCAACAACTAAGCATGCAGGTGGGTGGCACAGAAGATGGCCTGAGACTGGGCTAAGTGCCCTTGCTGGCCCACACAATAGCTCCTGAATGAGATGACAAAATCTGCATCGGACTCAGAAAGGGTAGTGCACTGCTCTGGCTTTCACTCTTGGGACAACATTCACAGCATCATCATAACAACATAAAAAGTGAAGGTAACTACCTGGAGTTGCAACATTGCTGGCCAGCCCCTCCCTGGACAGGAAACAAGAATACAGGGACCAGTTTTGGTATATCACCACTCATCAGCTAGGCTAGCTTGAGTCGGGTGGCACAGTGAGCACGGGATCCAGGTCTGGGCATACCCTTCCCACTTTGGGAAACAAAAGCAAAAAGAGCAGATGATGGACGGAATGCTGAACAAACTAAACATTTACCCCCAGTCACACATCTGGGTTTAATCCATTGAATATTTGCTTACCAAGCCACCATAGTTTGGACCTACCCATATGCAAATCATTCTTGACCCAGCTCCACATGGAAACAGTTCAGCCCAAACTGCCATGCCAGGTTACCCCTGGACTAGAAACAAGCGTTTTGGCATCAGTTTTAGGGTATCACCCCATATCAACCAGGCTAGCTTGAATCCAGTGGCACTTCTTGACCTTAGGGACCACCACCTCCCTGGGGCAGCCCATTCAAACAGAATGAGGGGACCATGCACACCCCCTCCTGGAGTCATACTTGGCCCTGGAGACTGCCAACCCCTCGGACGGCTCCTTCTATGTCCTGGGGTGCCCACTCCCAGGACACGATTTACAAAAGGGGGTGGTGATGAACAGAGTGTCTGAATTGAGCAGACCACTCTTACCCAGTCCAAAGATCAGGGCTTCATCCATCACCGTTATTTATCTCACTGCCCCATCCCAGCTCAGAACATGGCTATATGCAAATCAGTCTGTCCCTGGCCCAGTGCATCATGGGAACAGGGCAGACTAAACTACCAAGCCAATTCTTTACCAGAAAGGAGACAAGCTACCGGGGACCGGTTTCTGGCATTTCAGCCTCTTCGGCCCGGCTTGCTTGAATCCTGATGGAGCAGTGAGAAAGGGACTCATGTCTGAGTATACCCTGCCACACCTATAGTGGCCAAAATCGATTTACAAAAGGGGGTGGTGATGAACAGAGTGTCTGAATTGAGCAGACCACTCTTACCCAGTCCAAAGATCAGGGCTTCATCCATCACCGTTATTTATCTCACTGCCCCATCCCAGCTCAGAACATGGCTATATGCAAATCAGTCTGTCCCTGGCCCAGTGCATCATGGGACTCCCAGGACACAGCTGTTTGTTTTTTCTTGTCAGGAGCTTTGACAGTGCCCCCCAAGCAAAAGCAAAAACTCAGATTCAAGCAGGCAGAAGCTGTCAAAATGTTACCGCCCGCTGCAAGGGGGGGCATCAACTCTTTCCCAGTTCGCAGACATATGGGCAGTGAACAAGATGAAACAATTACTCCTGCATGGGGGAGATGCCTTTCCAGCAGCTTCCTCTGTGTAGCAGGAATTCTGGCTCCCTGAGGAGGAGAAGAGCCGGCTGAGACCGCCAGGACCTTGAGGTTCCATCGGCAGTTCCAAGAAAAAAGATTAGAATGAGGGAAAATTAAAGGTCTGAAAAGAGTAGAAAGATGTAGAATACAGGTGAGAAACGAGCAGAAAGAGGCAGAATAAAGGTCAGAAATGAGGAGAAAGAGGCAGAACAAAGACCAGCAATCAGCAGAAAGAGGCAAAATAAAGGTCAGAAGGGAGTAGAAAGAGGCAGTATAAAGATCAGCAACTAGCAAAAAGAGTCAAAATAAAGTTGAGAAACGAGCAGAAAGTGGAAGAGTAAAGGTCAGCAATGAGCAAAAAGAGGCAAGATGAAGTAGAGAAACGAGGAGAAAGAATACAAATAACATGAATATATTATAAAATAGAAGGTAGTGGTAAAACAAAATGGCAGCTAAAAAAACAACAAAAAGACTATGGGCCCGATTCACAGAACTAACTTAAGACAAAATCCTAAACTTACTACCATTTTCGTATTCACAGAAGGCACTTACTCATTTTGGTATTCACAAAAGACACTTACTCATTTCAGTATTCACATAAGTTAGGAGTCCTAACTTTAGGACTCCTAAATGCCTTCTGTGAATACTGAAAGTCTTGGAATTTGGATTTTTCTCAATTTAGTAGTAGTAAAGTTAGGACTCCTAAATTCAGGACTCCTAAATGCCTTCTGTGAATACCGAAAGTCTTAAAATTAGGATTTTTCGAGTATGTTTCTCAGAATGTTGTACCTGTGTACCGCTTTCATCTAGTACCTCACTGCCAGCATGTTGCTGTGAGGTCTGAACGAATGCCGTCATCAGAATTGGTAGCCGCTGGGGAAAACACGTTGCATGAGCCATTACCGAACCAAGCAAAGTATTGACATCCATAGGTACTGCTGATGGGAGTGTGAGACAGACGTCTAACATGCATTCTTCTCCACAGAGCAGGCATCGTAGAACAGGTAGGATGCAATCTTGCCAGATTGGTCTGAATGAAAGAAGCCATGTGGTATTCAGATCTCTTAGCCGAGCCAAGCCGAGGGCTTTGGTAATCCTATCTCTGTACCGCATTGCCAGGATCGTTGGATCCATGGTAACTTGGGTATTGCTTGTGACTGGACTTGCAATATCGGAGCAGAAGGAACAAAAATAAAATTCCTGCTACGAGTCCCAAGATGAGAGGCAGGCCGCCGAACACAGAGTGCACGAAGTTGGAGAAGATGCTCAGGACTGCTTCAAAGGGTGATAATAGTCCCGAAAAAATTGTCTTAAATACATGTGCGATGCCACTGGTTTAAGATTTGACTTAACATTTCTGCGAAATGTACGGGGCAATTTGTTGATAATAATGCATGTATCTCTGCTGATGTCCTTTCGACTTGCAGATCAAACGTCTCTCTGGACAAGGTCAAAGGCACAGTTTTTTGTAAAAGAATGGCTTTCATTCTGCTTAAAATATCAATTCGAATAGAAGATATATTCAACTGAGGCCATATTGTTGCCTCCTTGTCTGGTTTGCTGTTTGGATACAATACTTGCATACAGCATGTGACCCTGGATGTAACACTAAAGAGAAAGGCCGTTCCTGGCAACATGCCACAACAGCTGTGGTCACTTAACATAACGTAACTGACGTTGGAAAGTTGTCTGAAAAAGGCTCTATTTGTGTGACTGGGGTGCCGTGCAGGTGGCAAGAAAGGTCATTTGATGAACCCTCGCAGGCTCCATGCAAGTTAATTCCTTGACACAGAAGTGTACCACTTAGTGAGTTTTTACAATTGTTACCACTAAGAAATACCTCTTTTTCCCCCCACTCCAACATCTATGTGTGTAAGGTAAATTCCAGGTTGACTTGATGTACCCGCTGGTATGTGCTTTAGGCAATATTGAACCTGAAACGTCGTTATTGGTATTGTAATGGTGCCATGTGTTATCCATTCAATGACAGGTTTTTCGGAAACTGTCAATGGTAATCTTTCTAGTTTTTCAATGCTCAGCACCGTATAGTCTGCTCCTCTTTGTGCCAAAGAGATTTGTTTATCTGTAAGGTTAAAGATAGAAAATAATGACGCTGTGTTGATTAGACGCTATGGCACGTAGCCTGAACGGAGATTTTGTAACGTCCAGCCTAACTGTACAATAGAACGTAATTGGGACTGGCCATGTTATGACATTAGCATATCCTGTTCTATTATATCAATAGCAGATGATACAATGCTGTCGAAAGAATATATTCTGGAGGACAGAGTCGTTAACCCATTGTCCACTACAGACAGTGTTTTTTCCAAATTAATACGATCAATTTCTCATATTTTTTCAGCAGTTTCAATTTGCGTTACTTTCCAAGCTTCGTTGTAAGCAGCATATATACCGGCGTATATGAAACGTTTTTGACGCTGTTTGCGAGGTCCCAATAAGAAATCTCGCAAGTCAACGCCTGCTTAAAGTAAGGTCAAGTGTTGCTTAATTTCTGGTAGTGTGGATTTCTGTAGCCATTCGAGGCATAGTTTCCCTACACTGTATGTTGTTATTATCCCTGGATGTTGTCTCTGGGAATATATTGGTTCTGGCCTGTTCTGTGAGAACCCCTGTGTTTTGTTCAGGAATCTATCTTGACAGTTATTAGTGTCTGTGGGTCAGATCAACCATTTTCTCCAATCAGGATTAGTTCTGTTTTGGTGTAAAATATGGAATACGTCTATTTCCTCATCTGTAGTGTTATTACTATCAGGTATGGGCTTTGGTATTGACGGCTTGTTTAAATCCTTTATCTAGGCTAGGCCAAGACAGGTTGTTTGTTGAATGGTGTCATTCAGGAACAATATTTGTTCTGGGATCATGCAGGCTATGAATAATGATTCTAAACCTTCTACCTGCCAGTCTTTTGTCCCCCAGACCGTTTTTGTCTCAATGTTGTCTTTCCAAAATTCAAAACCAAATGTAGACAATTGTGCATAAAATTTTAGAATAAATAAGTTTAGTATTTGTCAACATGTTTTTCATTCCTGTCTTATTCATAATTTTGAAATAAAACGTTTCTGGATCTGTGTTATTAAACCCTGAGAAGTATGGGAATTTCTCATTAAATGTTTTTGAGCACCTTTTGGTGGTGTTGGACAATGTTCCCATTGCTTATAAGAAAAAACATTAGCAGATTTATGCAAATAGTGGTGCCCATAATGCTTAAAGCAATACATTTCTTCATAATCTAATGAACCTTCTAAATAATCATGTTCTGTAAATTTTGCTGACATTTCTAAATCTGACATCATGTTATTAATAGTTTCAAAGTCCCAATCATCAGAGAAAGTGCTCGGTGAGACAAAGTCACTTAAAGAAGCCTTGAACTGTTGTGGATACTTCAAGAGTTCAACCGGGCCATAGATGTCGTAATCAGTAGCGTCCCATGCTACACCACCAGGTATAGGAATGGCTGTGATGTTTACTGATGATAGTTCTCTTTTTTCAATGTGAGAAGATTTGTGAGGCTTTAGAACCAAGTTTATTTTCTGACTTGCTGTGTCCATTGTACTGTATTTTCCATCAATCATTCTTCCCAAGCTTAAAACCTAAATGAGCCAGAGCAGGAGGAAAAGTACACCTAACACAATCCACAATTCAATCCATGGTGAAATCAGACATGTTTCTCCAAGTTGATGAAAGAGTTCTGTTATTTTTTCTTTGAAAGTTTTGTTTGCTGGCTTTTCTTCATGGTCACTAGGATCTTCAGAAAAGTCATCGAAATCGATAAAATAGCCTGAGGCAGTTCTGTCAGTTGTTGGAATTGTACCGTGTTTGTTATTAATCTTTGTAGTTGCTTCTTTCTTTGTCATATTAGTATAGTCAGAGGCTACATCATTGTAGACAGGTGTTTCTTGACGAACTGTTGCTATTTGGGTTTTATGAGGCACTAGTTCCATGGCTTTGTTGCATAGTCCTTCTTTATTCACTGCAGGTTTATCAAATGTGATTAGTCTATCAGTTTGAACCTCTTGAATTGTAGCAAGGTTTGGTCTTCTGCTACATCTTGGGAGTCCACTGGGCCTACTACTTAATATTGGCCAAATGGTTGTGGTTTTACCAGGTCGATTGATACAACTCTGTTCTCCTTTTTTCCAGCAAGGAGCGGTAGTACTACTGATCTTGTTCCGTGGATTGCTAAGACAGGTACTGTTTTTCTGTAAGAAGGCCCAAATTCCTTCTTCACCACGATCTTTTCTCTGAACAGATCCCCAATCTTTGGAATCCAGACAGGTTTTGCTGGGACAGGTGGTTTTTCTTCAGTGGCCATTGGCTTTTGATTTGTGTTACTTAGACTTCTTCTTGTTTCATTTAAGTCCTGTAAAACCGCCAAACGATCTTTGATATCAAAGGTTTTTTGTTCCACCACTGAAGTCTGATGATCGAGGTCTTCGATCAACATTCTAGTACCAAACGAAAGTTCATACAGAGTGATTCCACCCAGAGAATGTCTTGGCAGATTATTAAGACTACGTCGGACACTTATTAGATGTTTGACCCACCCGGCATCCGAACCTAATACCCTAGTTTAGGACACCCCCCGCGCCACACGGCCACCAGCTGCTGCGTGCGTTCCCCGCCTGCCTGCCTCGCTGCCCGGCTGCCTCCGTGTGACCACGCCCCCTTCCACCGAGCGGCGTGGCCTCGCTGTGCTCGCCGATCCTGCTGCCGTTGTTCTCTGTGTCCCCCCTGCCTGAAGTGCTTTTTGCCCTTTGGTATTGTTTTTGCACTGTGTAATTGTCTTTTTTCTTTCTGTATTGCCGCCTGACTCTCGCTCCCCGCTTCCCGCCACCACCGCTGACCACGCCCCTTTTTCTTCTGTACCCTCCCCGCTCCCGCCTCCCAGCTGCTCCGCCCTCCCTCGCACTTGGCCATATATGGCGACCGTGCGACACAGGTGAGTGTGTCCTAGTTTAGGACACCCCCCGCGCCGCACGGCCACCAGCTGCTGCGTGCGTTCCCCGCCTGCCTGCCTCGCTGCCAGGCTGCCTCCATGTGACCACGCCCCCTTCCACTGAGCGGCGTGGCCTCGCTGTGCTCGCCGATCCTGCTGCCATTGTTCTCTGTGTCCTCCCTGCCTGAAGTGCTTTTTGCCCTTTGGTATTGTTTTTGCACTGTGTAATTGTCTTTTTTCTTTCTGTATTGCCGCCTGACTCTCGCTCCCCGCTTCCCGCCACCACCGCTGACCACGCCCCTTTTTCTTCTGTACCCTCCCCGCTCCCACCTCCCAGCTGCTCCGCCCTCCCTCGCACTTCGCCACATATGGCGACCGTACGAACGCGCAGCGGTCACGCGCAGCGGGCACGCCGATTGTGTGCCGAATGCGCGCCAAAGGTAAGCCCGTCTGCACCAGTCTGCGCCTGGACCGCGCCCAGTGCCAGGACCCCTGGCCCTCGAGGACCCCTGCCCACCCGCCTGACGTACACCGCCGCCACCCTCAACGCGCTCAGCACCGGCCGAATCCCAGGATGCTACCGAGCAACCCCGAGACGCACCCACGGACCCTTCAGCTGCCACGTCTGCAAGTTCACCTGCATCCGGACCTGCCTCGCACCACCACCCGCCAAGCCGAACACCAGCAGCAACCACCTCAAGTGCATCCTGCTCAACATCCGCTCCGTCCACAGACACGCCATCGAACTCTGGAACCTCCTCGACACCACAGCCCCTGACGTTGCCTTCCTCACGGAAACCTGGATGAACGACTCTTCAGCGCCCGACATCGCCATCGCCATCCCAGAGGGCTACAAAATCACCCGGAGGGACCGTACCGCCAACCAGATGGGAGGAGGCATCGCCATCATCCACCGGGACACCATCCGCATCACGACCAACACCGACGACATCCTGACCACCGCTGAACACCTGCACTTCCAGATCCACACCGACCCGAAGACTACCCTCAGAGGCACCCTGATCTACCGACCCCCGGGACCACGCACACAATTCAGCGAGGACATCGCCGACTTCGTCAGCCCGCATGCCCTCCCCTCCGCTGACTACATCCTCCTGGGGGACCTCAACTTCCACCTGGAGAACAACAGGGACCGCAACACCATCAACCTGCTCGGCAACCTCGCCAACCTCGGACTCAGGCAGCTGGTGTCCACCCCCACCCACCTCGCCGGACACACACTCGACACCGTCTTCTCATCCAGCAAAGACATCGCCTTCAGCCACGCCACAAGACTCCACTGGACGGACCACAGCTGCGTCCACTTCACCTTCAGAAGAACGACGATCCACCACCACCAGCAACAGGTTGCCCGAAGAAGCTGGAACAAGATCACAGCCGACCAGCTCGCCGCTTCCCTGAGCCAGCACCCTCCTGCCAGCTCAGCGAACCCCAGCCAGGCCGCCGGCAACCTCACAAAGTGGATCAGCAACTGCGCGGACGAACTCGCCCCTCTGAGGACCCAGCCCAGCAGACCCGGCAGCAAGAAAGCCCCATGGTTCACCGACGAACTCAAGAGCTCCAAGAAGAACTGCCGAGCCCTCGAGAAAGTCTGGAGAAGGGAACCAACACCGGACAACATGACCACCCTCAAGCTTGCCACCCGGAAGCACCACCAACTGATCCGCGCCACCAAGAAAACTGCATTCAAGGACCGGCTGGACAACAATGCACACAACTGCAAGGAACTCTTTAACATCGTGAAAGAGCTCTCCAACCCCAACGCCGGAAACAACAACATCACCCCATCGCAAGACCTCTGCAACTCCCTCGCCTCCTACTTCCACAACAAGATCGCGGACATACACAACAGCTTCAGCATTCAACCGACGCACGCCACGACCGCAGCAACGCCGCCCACCACCACCCTCCGCGCCTGGACTCCGATCAGCACCGAAGACACCGTCCGCATGATGAACTCCATCCACTCCGGATCTCCGACCGACCCCTGCCCCCACCACGTCTTCAACAAGGCCGACGCTGTCATTGCACCCCACCTGCGGGACATCATCAACACCTCCTTCGACACCGCCACCTTCCCGGAGAGCTGGAAACACGCCAAACTCAGCGCTCTACTCAAGAAACCAACAGCGGACCCCACCGAACTCAAGAATTACCGCCCCATCTCGCTCCTCCCGTTTCCAGCCAAAGTCATTGAGAAGACCGTCAACAAACAGCTGGCCGCCTTCCTCGAGACGAATGGATCCCTCGACCCCTCACAGTCTGGCTTCCGAGCCAACCACAGCACCGAGACCGCCCTCATCGCTGCCACCGATGACATCCGAGCCCTGATGGACAACGGAGAAACAGCGGCCCTCATCCTCCTAGACCTCTCCGCGGCATTCGACACTGTCTGCCACAGCACCCTAGTGCAGCGCCTCAGCAATGTCGGAATCCAGGAGAAGGCACTGGAATGGATCATCTCCTTCCTCGACGGAAGAACACAGAGAGTCCGCCTAACACCGTACAAGTCAGAGGCCACCGAAGTCATCTGCGGCGTCCCTCAAGGATCCTCGCTGAGCCCCACCCTCTTCAACGTCTACATGAGCCCCCTCGCGGCCATCGCACGCCAACACAACCTCAACATCACCTCCTACGCCGACGATACCCAGCTGATCCTCTCCCTGACCAACGACCCCGCCGCCACCAGAGCCAACCTTCACGAAGGGATGAAAGATGTAGCCGAGTGGATGACGACCAGCCGCCTGAAACTGAACTCAGACAAGACGGAGGTCCTCATCCTAGGCTCCTCGCCCTCCGCCTGGGACGACTCCTGGTGGCCCCCCGCCCTGGGCACCGCACCCAAACCGACGGACCACGCACGCAACCTGGGCTTCATCCTGGACTCCTCCCTCTCCATGACCAGACAAGTCAACGCCGTCTCCTCGTCGTGCTTCAACATCCTGCGCATGCTACGGAAGATCTTCCGGTGGATCCCCACCGAGACCAGGAAGACTGTCACCCAGGCCCTCGTCACCAGCCGACTGGACTACGGCAATGCCCTCTACGCCGGAACCACCGCCAAGCTCCAGAAGAGACTCCAGCGGATCCAGAACGCCTCAGCCAGACTCATCCTCGACATCCCACGAAACAGCCACATCTCCGGACATCTGAGAGACCTGCATTGGCTCCCCGTCAACAAAAGAATCACCTTCCGTCTCCTCACCCACGCACACAAAGCCCTACATGATCAAGGCCCGAGCTACCTCAACAACCGCATCAACTTCTACGCTCCCAAACGCCACCTCCGATCAGCCAGCCACGCCCTCGCCGCCGTCCCCCGCATCCGAAGAGCAACAACAGGAGGAAGGTCCTTCTCCTACCTGGCCGCCAAGACCTGGAACTCCCTCCCGACTGACCTGCCCCTGACCCAAGACCACCTCTCCTTCAGGAAGAAGCTCAAGACCTGGCTGTTTGAGCAGTAACGGCACCGCCCTCCCCCACCCCCCCAAGCGCCTTGAGACCCTACGGGTAAGTAGTGCGCTCTATAAATGTCTTTGATTGATTGATTGATTGCTGTTATAGATTGCTTTATGTCACGGTTTTTTCTCTCCACTACCGCATTACCCTCTGGATGGAAGGGACTAGAGTACCACAATGCAACGCCCAAGCTGGCCATGGCCTCCTTGTAAGCTCGAGAGCTAGATACAGGACCCTGGTCAGAATGTAGCGTGCCAATTGCACATGTGCCGATAAAGACTCGCAAATCTTTTGTAACAGTTCTGGCGTCAGCCGAGTGCTGGGGCCACATCCAAATGAATCTCGTGCAGGAATTCACTGCGACCATGATATATTTATAGTTCCCATCCCTTTGTAAGGGACCACAGTGGTCCAGGTAAACACATAATAATGGTTTATCTGAGATTAGAAAGGGGAGTCTGCGCAGGTCGTTTCACTGTTGATATCTTCATTTTTGGCATATTTCACAATCTAGAACATAGTTTCTAGCCTGTTTCCTCATGCGCACCCACCAATATCTCTGTTTTAGTAATGATACTGTGGCCGAAACACCAGCATGTGCAGAGGCCAGCCCTTCATATGCCGCTAAGATTAGTCCTAACCTATGTTCCATGTTTGGAATTGCCCTATCCCCCACTCCAGGGATTACGGCAAAAGGAACATTATTTGCATCAGTTTCGTATGAGTACTTTACTGGAAATCCTCTCGGGCGTGTCCTATCACTGTTTTTTACTGAATCAGTGACAGCTTGCATTATCTCGCTGTCTATTTTTGTTTTTGACCATGTGATAGCAGCTACGGAAGCCGTTTGCACAGCTGCCTTCGCGGCATCATCAGCCAATGAATTCCCTGCAATGTGAACGCCATCACGTTGATGACTAGGTGTATGTATCACGTGAGTCTTTTGTAGTTCTTTCTGTAAAATAACTACTTGTTCCCAAAGCATTTTATGCTTTATTGTGCCACCTTTCGCATCTTTGAAACCATTTTGAACCCAGTTCTGCAAGTATTCATTGTAAGACTGGACAAAGTAATACGAATCACGCACTATGAGTGTGGGGAATTCGCGATCGGTATTCTGAAGCGCCATCTTGGAAGCCTGTAGTTAAGCTCGCTTAGCTGTACAGTCTCAGAGTGATTGAGTTTTAGTGACCATAGGTCTGAATTTACCTTCGTGCCAGCGACCTTTAACAATCATGCACGCAGCACTATAAGCTTGTTTACCCCCAACTGCGGGCTGTGCTGATTCGTCTGTATATATTAAACAGCCGTAATGTTCGAGAGGCAGAATTTCGGTCGGCAGAGGACATTCATAGTCGTATTGGAGAAATTCTTGTGTTTTCAAGTTTGGATCAAATTCGTAAATTACGTCTGATGCAGCAAGAGAATTAACCCATTGTATCCATCTCGAATGTAAAGCTTTAGCATTTGGAATGCTTGCTCTTGTCACTGCTTCTTGGGCAGGTACAGGTGTAACTATTATTATACGTTTACCTTATAGGAGGGCTCTTTCTTTTGCCACAGCAGTTTGAACGGCTGTCAGAATTTTCTCAGTTGAAGTGAATTTTATTTCAGCTTGTGTGTACAAGTGTGATTTGTAAGCTATTGGTACCGTTTCCCCTTCATTATAGGTCAGGTACGTGAATCCGCATATTCCTGGGATGATTCGGATTACAAGGTTGATTACGTTTACGCGTGTTTGCAGCTTTGTTTTAGCTAACATGTCTGTTTGTACTGAACTTAAAATTTCTGTGTGTTTCTTTGTCCAATTAGTTGGTTTGAAATCATGTTTAATTAATTCGTAGAGAGGTTTAACCCTCTCTGCGTAATTCAGAACGTAAGTTCTTCCAAAATTCAAGAAACCTAGAATTGATTGTAAGTTTTTAAGCGTTTTTGGAGCTTGGAGCAGCGCACATTTCTCTAAGAAATTGGTTGCCAGGCTTTTGTCTACACATGATAATTCATATCCTAGAAATAGGACAGTGATGTAGGCAATTCGCGATTTTTTAAAGTTGAATTTGTACCCTTCTGATGCAAACCCAAGTACAATGGTGTTCACTCTTTCCAAGTGCCTGTCCAAATCATCGTCTGTTAGATAGATGTCATCGACATAAGATAATGCCTCATGATCCCACATTTGTAGTAACTCAGTTATTCTCGCTGACAATAACCCTGAGCTATTCTTGAATCCCTGGGGGAGACGGCAAAATTGCCTCTGGGCCCCCATACTGGAGAAAGCGGTCAAATACCTGCTTTCTGGTGCAATGTTTTGACAGAAGAAACCATTTGAAATATCTAATGTTGTTTTATATTTTTAGCGCACAATGTTATTCATTAGTGCTGCACTATGTGAATTTTGTACTGCAAATGTTTTGCAACAAGTGTTTAAGTGTCTGTAGTCCAATACTAGACGAAATGAATTGTCTGTTTTGGAGACAGGAAACAAAGGATTGTTCATTTGTGAGGTGCATGTTTTAATCACCCCCTGGTATTCAAGTTGATCTAAGATCTCCCTGACTTGTTTTTAGCTTCTTGCTTAACAGGATACTGCCTTTGTGCAGTAGGTTGATTTTTTAACTGCATTTTATAGTTAGGGGATTCCTCATCCCATCCTACATGATTTTTATATAATGCAGGGGCTTGGGCCACTGCCCATTTTCTAGCATATGTGTATTTTTTATGAATTGGAATGAAAAGACAGGCATAATCATTTCTTCGCTATGTGGGCATTCCCTAACAAATTCTGGTGGCCAGTCTTTCTCAGCTAGAAGGATATCATAGCCTTTTGATAGTTTCTCCCAAAAGAGACCTCTTATTTTCCTAGTTTTGTCCCCTTCTATACGTAATGTTATTTCATATAATTTATGGGGCACACTAACTCTGGTGTCTGCAGTTTCCACCTGAATGTACTCATTCGTGTCCACTGTCTCCAGAAGATTCATCAGGATCTTGCGAGCTATGGTCAATTTTGCTGCACTGTCTAGCATTGTCTGGGCCCATTCTCCGTTCTTGAGTTGTGTCCTCAGGATCCTCGGCATGTTTTATCTTTATGCTAGCTACCTTTTTTTTCAGAAAATTGTGATTTTTTACTTTGATGAGCAGGTTCCTTGTCTTTCGACTTGATGCACTCTCCTTTACGTTCTGACCATCCTCTTTTTTCCGATTTCTGTGAGGAAGTCTGAAAAGATCGAGAAGGACGTGTTTCATTATTTTGATATCTGTCAGGTTTTCTCAAATGATCCCTATTTCTGAGGTTCTATCTCTTTTCAGAGGGCTCCCTTCGGGGAGACTTGTCTCTCTGTTGAGGAGATCTTTCTCTGGGTTGAGAATATTTTTCTCTAGGAAGAGTTTGTTTATTACTCTCCCACTTCTTTTTTGGAGTAGTGAGATTATTCTTAATAAAAGAAATTTCAGGATTTTCTGTTAGTTGTGGTTTTAGTGGTTTCCCACCCAAACTATCTCTACCTTATTCTTCAAACCACTTTTCAATTATTCTGGCAAGTTCAAAAGGCTGGTCTGCTATTTTTCTTTGTTTTTTTGGCGGATCCCCACAGATGCTGCTTCTCCTCTTATGTTGGCTAGTAGTATAGCCGAGACTTGCTTAAAGTCTTTCAGTAATTTCATACCTAGATTTAAAGCCGGCTCTGGACCGTATTCATTTTGAATCTGTCTTAGTACGTCTGGTATACCCGCTATAGACAGAACACCATGTGTTTTTGTGTAGATTGAAGCAAAGACTGTTCCCCAAGTGTCACAGTCTTCCACATGTGGTGCGATCCCCATTGGTAGACAGATTGTCAGTATTCTGTGTTTTTCATGAGGTGTACTATAAGGGAATACTGCCTCTATTTGAGTAATTTTTTGAGCCAACCAGAATAGAATTTGTTCCCATTTTGCTGGTAATTTACCAATGACTGATTGTATAGTCTGTGGTGTAATTTTGTTTGTATTCCCCTGGTGAGGGGTGTGCTGTGGAATTTTTATAGTAGGTTGGACTGTTAAAGTCTGCAAGACATATTGGACCAATTGTCTATTTATTTTAAATAATTGTTTTAGCTGAGCTAAAAGTTCTCTGTCTGACATTTCTTCAATGTCAGGATGTGGTGTATAGCTGGCTAGAAACGGCCATGCAGCTCCTGGTCTACCTAGTGGACCGAGCCTGGTAATGTGATCTTGATGTTTTAGGGCACCATTAAACCAGAGCTGATGCTCCTGGTAAGTTAGTGGAATTTCAACGTCCTAAAAAGGAACGTATTCCGTTGGAGTTTCCTCTGTTTTGTAGTAGTGGAACTCGTGTGTCACAGCATTTGCTGCTGGAAAAGATATCCATGAATAGAATACCTCTGTCTGCCGATACTCATGTGCCTCTATTACAAATATAATTGTACCACCTCTTGATGATACTCCGTTATTTATAAGTTTGTGAGTTACACTCTTTCTTACATTTATCGGGATGATTACTGCATCCGGATTGTTTTGTTGGAGACTTGTGTCCTCCGCTAAAAGTTGAGTTGCCAAAGCATCTCTTTCGTCTTCACTTCCCGTCATTTTGTTGACCGAAAGTTTGCAGAGCAAGTTTCAAGGAAACAAAGATTAGGTGCACAATATTTTGGAACACTGTATCCTTCAACGTTGAGCAAACCAAAAACTAATACATAGGATTCTCCTCCTACTAAGTTTTGGCGGATATTAACCTTTCACCCACTCCAGACGTCTATTGAAGTTTTTACGGGAAAAGGGGTCTGTGTCAAAAGCACGACTGAGTTACTCTAGTATCTAGCGGTAAATTATCGCCTTACCAAACGTTGGCCGCCATGTAGTGTAAATCCTATATTCCCAATAGGCTCTGCGCATTGGAATAACATAAACGATAGTTTAGACGTAGGACTGAAGTCGACTAGGTCTCTATTGAATATGTTGGACTCAATTTGTGATTGCCAGCTAGCTCAGAGGTCACTAGAAACTTTCTCGAATACACAAGAAGGGATTAGTTTCTGAAAACCATATAACATGACAACTTTGTTCCCCAAGAATAAGAAATGTATCTCCAGAGTCGCGGAAACAATAGATGGCTATTTCACTCAGTCAATCGTGCATGCTTAGTTTCACCAGAAGTGCAGAGAAATAGAGAGAGGGGCGTTTTCAATAAAAGGGTTATTTATTGAGCAGTCTTCTTTCTCATGCAAGAGAAGTGAATTGCTACAATTGCAATACTTGTCATAAAGTAAAGTGCATACAGTAAAAAGAGTATTATGAAATAATTAAGCATGGGCGTAAAATTCCTTCCGCTTGTGGATTTTGCGGATTTTCGGTAAATTTGCAATCCGCGAACTCTCGCGAATTTGCTGAAAATCGGTAAATTCGCACGCGGCGGATTTTTTTGCTTGGTGATACGATATTGCGGCGCGCGGTGTTCACTTACCTTCATTCAGCGTTTGCCGACTTATTTTTCTCGATATTTTGCAAGTGCTGCGCCATTTTGGATCTTGCTGTGGGATCCCGCGGGAGTTTGGCGACCGCGATTACGTAATCGCGGCTTGCTACCTTGCACAGCACGCATCGCGAGAGTTTGCAATTGCGAACACGTAGATGCGGCAGGCAGCAACAATCTGGCTCTGGCGAAATTACAAAATTTGCAATTCTGCACAAGTAATCCACCAGCAAGCAGCATAAACCTTCAGAAAATGATGATTTTTATCAGAATAACTCCTCAGGTTGACATTTGCCTGCACTTTTTTTTCGCAAGGAGTCCATTTTGGGGGGGGGGGGAGGAAGTAAGTGCCCCACAGTCTCCAACTTCCTGTTCCTGTCCAGCAGGCTCCTCCCAGTGCTTTCTTCATGTGCTGGTCACATTCCTTCCAATCTTGACCTGGAAGGATTACTTTTTGTGGATGCTGCTGGATATTAGGATTTGAGGCCTTTTTGACTTTCTTTGGATCACTTTTGGATTAGAAATTTCACAAGTAAGTTTGTTTGGGGCATTACAGTTGCTGCAACTACAATTTTGGAATGTTCGATTTTTGGGCTGTTGTTGGGGCCTTTTGACCAAGGCTAGTGAGTGGTGCATAGGGCTAGTCTTTCTGTGGGGTGTCTTGAATTTAAACATCATGGAGGGCATGGATGGCATGGGATTGTGCTGATTTTTCTGTTTTTTTCGATTTTTGGGCTGTTGTTGGGGCCTTTTGACCAGGGCTAGTGAGTGGTGCATGGGCCTAGTCTTTCTGTGGGGTGTCTTGAATTTAAACATCATGGAGGGCATGGATGGCATGGGATTGTGCTGATTATTCTGTGTTTTTCGAATTTTGGGCTGTTGTTGGGGCCTTTTGACCAGGGCTAGTGAGTGGTGCATGGGCCTAGTCTTTCTGTGGGTGTCTTGAATTTAAACTTCATGGAGGGCATGGATGGCATGGGATTGTGCAGATTTTTCTGTGTTTTTTGATTTTTGGGGATGTTCATGGGGACAGGCCATGTGGGTGGGGGCCATTTTGAGTGCTGGTACAGGCAGGCCCTGGGCATGTGCTGGGAGGCAAGGGGCATTTTGAATGCAGGCAGTGTTCTCAGGCCTCCACCCATTTTGCCTAGCTTTCATCCATTATGCCCAGGGGTAGTGAGTAGTGCATGGGCCTAGTCTTTCTGTGGGGTGTCTTGAATTTAAACATCATGGAGGGCATAGATGGCATGGGATTGTGCTGATTTTTCTGTGTTTTTCGATTTTTTGGGGTGTTCATGGGGACAGGCCATGTGGGTGGGGGCCATTTTGAGTACTGGTACAGGCAGGCCCTGGGCATGTGCTGGGAGGCAAGTGGCCATTTTGAATGCAGGCAGTGTTCTCAGGCCTGCACCCATTTTGCCTAGCTTTCATCCATTATGCCCAGGGGTAGTGAGTGGTGCATGGGCCTAGTCTTTCTGTGGGGTGTCTTGAATTTAAACATCATGGAGGGCATGGATGGCATGGGATTGTGCTGATTTTTCTGTGTTATTCGATTTTTGGGCTGTTGTTGGGGCCTTTTGACCAGGGGTAGTGAGTGGTGCATGGGCCTAGTCTTTCTGTGGGGTGTCTTGAATTTAAACATCATGGAGGGCATGGATGGCATGGGATTGTGCTGATTTTTCTGTGTTTTTCCGAATTTTGGGCTGTTGTTGTGGCCTTTTGACCAGGGCTAGTGAGTGGTGCATGGGCCTAGTCTTTCTGTGGGGTGTCTTGAATTTAAACATCATGGAGGGCATGGATGGCATGGGATTGTGCTGATTTTTCTGTGTTTTTCGATTTTTTTGGGGTGTATAACTGAACTGATGTTCCTCTGTCTTCCATTGCTTTTAGGTGCACAAGACTCAAGAGAACCACCATTGCCAGGAAGAAGTCCTGCAGCGGTGTGTGTGTGCAGCATAACGTCACGCGACGTCACGTCTGGCCACAGACAACTCTGCAACTCGTGCAACTGCGGCCTGCTGTTCCGACCTCTGAAGAAGATGGCCCCAAAAAAGTTCCCCGTAGCTCCTCTAGCAAGAAAGTTGCCAGTGAGGAGCAGAAGAAGCAAGTTACCAAGGAGACTGGTGTGCTGCTCGTCACATTTTTTGGGAGTAAAAAAAAAGTACGCCTGTAGCAGCAGCGGGATCTGCTGGGGACCAAGCTGGGGGCAGCACCCCTGCTCCATTGGGCTCAGTGCCACCACCACCACGCCAACTTAAGTCCAAGCCCTTGAGTGCTGCAGAGGCACTTAGTCTAGTTGTTCAATCACCATCGACCAGTGATGTTGGCTCATCGCAAGAAAGTATTTACAACAAGGGGTGGTGAGGGACAGAGTCTCTGAATTAAACAGAATACTCTCACCCAGTCAAGAGATCAGGGCTAGATCCAACACCGTTTTTTAGCTCACTGCACCATCCCAGTTTCAGAACCTGGCTGTATGCAAATTAGTCTGTTCCTGTCCCAGTGCATGATGGGAACAGGGCAAACCAAACTACAAAAGCCAATTCTTACACTGGGAAGGAAACAAGCTACCGGGGACCGGTTTCTGGCATTTCAGCCTCTTCGGCCCGGCTTGCTTGAATCCTGATGGTGCAATGAGCAAGGGACTCACATCTGAGTATACCCTTCCACGCTTAGGGTGGACAAAAATATTTACAACAAGGGGTGGTGAGGGACAGAGTCTCTGAATTAAACAGAATACTCTCACCCAGTCAAGAGATCAGGGCTAGATCCAACACCGTTTTTTAGCTCACTGCACCATCCCAGTTTCAGAACCTGGCTGTATGCAAATTAGTCTGTTCCTGTCCCAGTGCATGATGGGAACAGGGCAAACCAAACTACAAAAGCCAATTCTTACACTGGGAAGGAAACAAGCTACCGGGGACCGGTTTCTGGCATTTCAGCCTCTTCGGCCCGGCTTGCTTGAATCCTGATGGTGCAATGAGCAAGGGACTCACATCTGAGTATACCCTTCCACGCTTAGGGTGGACAAAAATATTTACAACAAGGGGTGGTGAGGGACAGAGTCTCTGAATTAAACAGAATACTCTCACCCAGTCAAGAGATCAGGGCTAGATCCAACACCGTTTTTTAGCTCACTGCACCATCCCAGTTTCAGAACCTGGCTGTATGCAAATTAGTCTGTTCCTGTCCCAGTGCATGATGGGAACAGGGCAAACCAAACTACAAAAGCCAATTCTTACACTGGGAAGG
The DNA here is from genome assembly GCF_964263255.1 of Lissotriton vulgaris. Taxonomy (NCBI): domain Eukaryota; kingdom Metazoa; phylum Chordata; class Amphibia; order Caudata; family Salamandridae; genus Lissotriton; species Lissotriton vulgaris. The sequence continues at coordinate 23,159 of NW_028243871.1, read as the reverse complement.
AAACAAGCTACCGGGGACCGGTTTCTGGCATTTCAGCCTCTTCGGCCCGGCTTGCTTGAATCCTGATGGTGCAATGAGCAAGGGACTCACATCTGAGTATACCCTTCCACGCTTAGGGTGGACAAAAATATTTACAACAAGGGGTGGTGAGGGACAGAGTCTCTGAATTAAACAGAATACTCTCACCCAGTCAAGAGATCAGGGCTAGATCCAACACCGTTTTTTAGCTCACTGCACCATCCCAGTTTCAGAACCTGGCTGTATGCAAATTAGTCTGTTCCTGTCCCAGTGCATGATGGGAACAGGGCAAACCAAACTACAAAAGCCAATTCTTACACTGGGAAAGAATTGGCTTGGTAGTTTAGTCTGCCCTGTTCCCATGATGCACTGGGCCAGGGACAGACTGATTTGCATATAGCCAGGTTCTGAGCTGGGATGGGGCAGTGAGATAAATAACGGTGATGGATCAAGCCCTGATCTTTGGACTGGGTAAGAGTGGTCTGCTCAATTCAGACACTCTGTTCATCACCACCCCCTTTTGTAAATCGATTTTGGCCACTATAGGTGTGGCAGGGTATACTCAGACATGAGTCCCTTTCTCACTGCTCCATTAGGATTCAAGCAAGCCGGGCCGAAGAGGCTGAAATGCCAGAAACCGGTCCCCGGTAGCTTGTCTCCTTTCTGGTAAAGAATTGGCTTGGTAGTTTAGTCTGCCCTGTTCCCATGATGCACTGGGCCAGGGACAGACTGATTTGCATATAGCCAGGTTCTGAGCTGGGATGGGGCAGTGAGATAAATAACGGTGATGGATCAAGCCCTGATCTTTGGACTGGGTAAGAGTGGTCTGCTCAATTCAGACACTCTGTTCATCACCACCCCCTTTTGTAAATCGATTTTGGCCACTATAGGTGTGGCAGGGTATACTCAGACATGAGTCCCTTTCTCACTGCTCCATTAGGATTCAAGCAAGCCGGGCCGAAGAGGCTGAAATGCCAGAAACCGGTCCCCGGTAGCTTGTCTCCTTTCTGGTAAAGAATTGGCTTGGTAGTTTAGTCTGCCCTGTTCCCATGATGCACTGGGCCAGGGACAGACTGATTTGCATATAGCCAGGTTCTGAGCTGGGATGGGGCAGTGAGATAAATAACGGTGATGGATCAAGCCCTGATCTTTGGACTGGGTAAGAGTGGTCTGCTCAATTCAGACACTCTGTTCATCACCACCCCCTTTTGTAAATCGATTTTGGCCACTATAGGTGTGGCAGGGTATACTCAGACATGAGTCCCTTTCTCACTGCTCCATTAGGATTCAAGCAAGCCGGGCCGAAGAGGCTGAAATGCCAGAAACCGGTCCCCGGTAGCTTGTCTCCTTTCTGGTAAAGAATTGGCTTGGTAGTTTAGTCTGCCCTGTTCCCATGATGCACTGGGCCAGGGACAGACTGATTTGCATATAGCCAGGTTCTGAGCTGGGATGGGGCAGTGAGATAAATAACGGTGATGGATCAAGCCCTGATCTTTGGACTGGGTAAGAGTGGTCTGCTCAATTCAGACACTCTGTTCATCACCACCCCCTTTTGTAAATCGATTTTGGCCACTATAGGTGTGGCAGGGTATACTCAGACATGAGTCCCTTTCTCACTGCTCCATTAGGATTCAAGCAAGCCGGGCCGAAGAGGCTGAAATGCCAGAAACCGGTCCCCGGTAGCTTGTCTCCTTTCTGGTAAAGAATTGGCTTGGTAGTTTAGTCTGCCCTGTTCCCATGATGCACTGGGCCAGGGACAGACTGATTTGCATATAGCCAGGTTCTGAGCTGGGATGGGGCAGTGAGATAAATAACGGTGATGGATCAAGCCCTGATCTTTGGACTGGGTAAGAGTGGTCTGCTCAATTCAGACACTCTGTTCATCACCACCCCCTTTTGTAAATCGATTTTGGCCACTATAGGTGTGGCAGGGTATACTCAGACATGAGTCCCTTTCTCACTGCTCCATTAGGATTCAAGCAAGCCGGGCCGAAGAGGCTGAAATGCCAGAAACCGGTCCCCGGTAGCTTGTCTCCTTTCTGGTAAAGAATTGGCTTGGTAGTTTAGTCTGCCCTGTTCCCATGATGCACTGGGCCAGGGACAGACTGATTTGCATATAGCCAGGTTCTGAGCTGGGATGGGGCAGTGAGATAAATAACGGTGATGGATCAAGCCCTGATCTTTGGACTGGGTAAGAGTGGTCTGCTCAATTCAGACACTCTGTTCATCACCACCCCCTTTTGTAAATCGATTTTGGCCACTATAGGTGTGGCAGGGTATACTCAGACATGAGTCCCTTTCTCACTGCTCCATTAGGATTCAAGCAAGCCGGGCCGAAGAGGCTGAAATGCCAGAAACCGGTCCCCGGTAGCTTGTCTCCTTTCTGGTAAAGAATTGGCTTGGTAGTTTAGTCTGCCCTGTTCCCATGATGCACTGGGCCAGGGACAGACTGATTTGCATATAGCCAGGTTCTGAGCTGGGATGGGGCAGTGAGATAAATAACGGTGATGGATCAAGCCCTGATCTTTGGACTGGGTAAGAGTGGTCTGCTCAATTCAGACACTCTGTTCATCACCACCCCCTTTTGTAAATCGATTTTGGCCACTATAGGTGTGGCAGGGTATACTCAGACATGAGTCCCTTTCTCACTGCTCCATTAGGATTCAAGCAAGCCGGGCCGAAGAGGCTGAAATGCCAGAAACCGGTCCCCGGTAGCTTGTCTCCTTTCTGGTAAAGAATTGGCTTGGTAGTTTAGTCTGCCCTGTTCCCATGATGCACTGGGCCAGGGACAGACTGATTTGCATATAGCCAGGTTCTGAGCTGGGATGGGGCAGTGAGATAAATAACGGTGATGGATCAAGCCCTGATCTTTGGACTGGGTAAGAGTGGTCTGCTCAATTCAGACACTCTGTTCATCACCACCCCCTTTTGTAAATCGATTTTGGCCACTATAGGTGTGGCAGGGTATACTCAGACATGAGTCCCTTTCTCACTGCTCCATTAGGATTCAAGCAAGCCGGGCCGAAGAGGCTGAAATGCCAGAAACCGGTCCCCGGTAGCTTGTCTCCTTTCTGGTAAAGAATTGGCTTGGTAGTTTAGTCTGCCCTGTTCCCATGATGCACTGGGCCAGGGACAGACTGATTTGCATATAGCCAGGTTCTGAGCTGGGATGGGGCAGTGAGATAAATAACGGTGATGGATCAAGCCCTGATCTTTGGACTGGGTAAGAGTGGTCTGCTCAATTCAGACACTCTGTTCATCACCACCCCCTTTTGTAAATCGATTTTGGCCACTATAGGTGTGGCAGGGTATACTCAGACATGAGTCCCTTTCTCACTGCTCCATTAGGATTCAAGCAAGCCGGGCCGAAGAGGCTGAAATGCCAGAAACCGGTCCCCGGTAGCTTGTCTCCTTTCTGGTAAAGAATTGGCTTGGTAGTTTAGTCTGCCCTGTTCCCATGATGCACTGGGCCAGGGACAGACTGATTTGCATATAGCCAGGTTCTGAGCTGGGATGGGGCAGTGAGATAAATAACGGTGATGGATCAAGCCCTGATCTTTGGACTGGGTAAGAGTGGTCTGCTCAATTCAGACACTCTGTTCATCACCACCCCCTTTTGTAAATCGATTTTGGCCACTATAGGTGTGGCAGGGTATACTCAGACATGAGTCCCTTTCTCACTGCTCCATTAGGATTCAAGCAAGCCGGGCCGAAGAGGCTGAAATGCCAGAAACCGGTCCCCGGTAGCTTGTCTCCTTTCTGGTAAAGAATTGGCTTGGTAGTTTAGTCTGCCCTGTTCCCATGATGCACTGGGCCAGGGACAGACTGATTTGCATATAGCCAGGTTCTGAGCTGGGATGGGGCAGTGAGATAAATAACGGTGATGGATCAAGCCCTGATCTTTGGACTGGGTAAGAGTGGTCTGCTCAATTCAGACACTCTGTTCATCACCACCCCCTTTTGTAAATCGATTTTGGCCACTATAGGTGTGGCAGGGTATACTCAGACATGAGTCCCTTTCTCACTGCTCCATTAGGATTCAAGCAAGCCGGGCCGAAGAGGCTGAAATGCCAGAAACCGGTCCCCGGTAGCTTGTCTCCTTTCTGGTAAAGAATTGGCTTGGTAGTTTAGTCTGCCCTGTTCCCATGATGCACTGGGCCAGGGACAGACTGATTTGCATATAGCCAGGTTCTGAGCTGGGATGGGGCAGTGAGATAAATAACGGTGATGGATCAAGCCCTGATCTTTGGACTGGGTAAGAGTGGTCTGCTCAATTCAGACACTCTGTTCATCACCACCCCCTTTTGTAAATCGATTTTGGCCACTATAGGTGTGGCAGGGTATACTCAGACATGAGTCCCTTTCTCACTGCTCCATTAGGATTCAAGCAAGCCGGGCCGAAGAGGCTGAAATGCCAGAAACCGGTCCCCGGTAGCTTGTCTCCTTTCTGGTAAAGAATTGGCTTGGTAGTTTAGTCTGCCCTGTTCCCATGATGCACTGGGCCAGGGACAGACTGATTTGCATATAGCCAGGTTCTGAGCTGGGATGGGGCAGTGAGATAAATAACGGTGATGGATCAAGCCCTGATCTTTGGACTGGGTAAGAGTGGTCTGCTCAATTCAGACACTCTGTTCATCACCACCCCCTTTTGTAAATCGATTTTGGCCACTATAGGTGTGGCAGGGTATACTCAGACATGAGTCCCTTTCTCACTGCTCCATTAGGATTCAAGCAAGCCGGGCCGAAGAGGCTGAAATGCCAGAAACCGGTCCCCGGTAGCTTGTCTCCTTTCTGGTAAAGAATTGGCTTGGTAGTTTAGTCTGCCCTGTTCCCATGATGCACTGGGCCAGGGACAGACTGATTTGCATATAGCCAGGTTCTGAGCTGGGATGGGGCAGTGAGATAAATAACGGTGATGGATCAAGCCCTGATCTTTGGACTGGGTAAGAGTGGTCTGCTCAATTCAGACACTCTGTTCATCACCACCCCCTTTTGTAAATCGATTTTGGCCACTATAGGTGTGGCAGGGTATACTCAGACATGAGTCCCTTTCTCACTGCTCCATTAGGATTCAAGCAAGCCGGGCCGAAGAGGCTGAAATGCCAGAAACCGGTCCCCGGTAGCTTGTCTCCTTTCTGGTAAAGAATTGGCTTGGTAGTTTAGTCTGCCCTGTTCCCATGATGCACTGGGCCAGGGACAGACTGATTTGCATATAGCCAGGTTCTGAGCTGGGATGGGGCAGTGAGATAAATAACGGTGATGGATCAAGCCCTGATCTTTGGACTGGGTAAGAGTGGTCTGCTCAATTCAGACACTCTGTTCATCACCACCCCCTTTTGTAAATCCATCGCAAGAAAGTAGCAGCAATGTCCCTCAATCAACACAGGTTGTTGTAACTCATCTGACGAGTGTTGAACAACCACAGCCGCAACAACAACCACATGTGCAGGTACAAGCCCAAGTACATGTCGAAGGAGAGGCAGCGCAAGGAGATGCACAAGCAGAGGTGCATGGAGGGGCACAAGTGCCCACAATAGTTGTTCCTCCCGAAGTAGGGAAACATCAGGAAATCGACAATCAAGCCGAGGTATTATTTGTGGAAGCCACTCCTCCTGATGATCATTCATTGTCTTCCACATCCCTAGCAAGGAAAAGATCAAGGGTGGTGTCTACATCTTCTTCAAGCCCACCTCCTTCTGATGATACGGATCTAACTTGGGTACCACCACTGCCGTCTGAGAGTGAGGCACACCATGATCTGACAAAGGTAGCTAAGCGTAAAAGGAAGGTCGTCGAAACTCTCATAGTTATGGAGTGTGATGACGCTCAACAAGAAATGGCGCATACTCCTGCTGATGAAGAATCTCACGACGACGACGCAGTCATCATAAACGTCACTGCAGCCCCAGCGGGCATGCAGCAAACAGACATTTTGACCCTAGCCCGAAAAGCTGCTGAGCGTGATGATGTTGTCGATGAGGAGGCAATAGAAACACCACAATCATTGGAGTCAACTAGTACACCAACACCTACCGCTTCCATATTTCTTCCTCTCCATAAGGGACCTCCATCCACCTCGTCCTCAATTAGTGGTGGTGAAAGTGCACAACGTAGTAAAGTTCGGCAATACACATCCTCCACTTCATCTGGCATTAGCAGCATGACCACCACCAGTATCGCCTCCTTCGGCCGCCATAGACATCTCAAGTCCGCAGTTTGGGACTTCTTTAGTGTTTGCCCAAAAAAGGAAAACATAGCCATTTGTAGCATTTGTAAGCTTGGAGTTAGTCGTGGTAAGCTTGGTACCAACTATGGTACGGGAGGCCAGAGAGGTCATCTTGAGAGACAGCACACTGTCCAATGGCATGCGCACCTAAAGGAGATCAAGGAAGCCCAAATTGGAAGTCAACAAACTGTATCCGTTGATGTTTCATCTGATGATGACAAGGAGGAAGAAGCGTCAAACATTTCTTCACCTACACCCAGTACCCCTGTCAGCAGCATACCCCCTGTGAGCCACACTAAGAGTGTGGGAGAGAGTGAGACACCAATGCGAAAAAGTTCATCAGCGAGCGTAACTGGGTCGAAGAAGTCATCATCATCATCCCATAAAATCATGGTCCAGGCCAACATTAGAACCATGTTGTTTTCAGAAGCGCCATATGATCGCAACCACCCACTGACGCGTCTGTATAATACTAAGCTGGCTAAAATGCTAGCTCTGGACCTTCTCCCTTTTTCTTTTGTAGAAGGGGTTGGTTTTTTAGAATTAGTGGCAGCGCTCAGCCCTAAATGGAAGGTTCCTAGCCGGTTCTATTTTGCCAGAGTTGCGGTTCCAGCACTACATGAAGATGTGCTGGAGGTGATTGGGGCAGCTTTGCAGAAGAGTGCTGTTCACACTATACATCTGACAACAGACATGTGGACCAGTGGCGCAGGCACTGATTACATGTGCATCACTGCACACTGGGTCTCTTTTTCAGGGGTTAAAGCAAAGCTAAACGCAGGTGTTAACCCGGACCAAGTTTTTAAAGCTGCTCGGAAACATGCAACACTAGCCAGGTTTGGCTTGGAGAAACGTCATACAGCAGAAAACATTTTAAATGAGTTTAACACAAAGGTCTTTCACTGGCTGTCCCCAAAAAAACACCAGATTTGTTATGTTTCCACGGATAATGGCGCCAATGTAGTTAAGGCCATGGAGCTGGGTAACTATTTCAGAGTGCCGTGTTTGGCGCACTGTATAAACCTGGTTGTTAAAAATTTCTTGAGTGAAGAAGACAGTCCAGCGTGCGAGTTAGTGGCTACCTGCCGAAGAATGTGCAACCATTTCAGCCATTCTTTTAAGGCCTGGAAGCATCTGAGGAGCCTGCTACATGAACGTCGAATGCCAGTGAAAGCACTCATCCAGGAGGTGCCAACACGTTGGAACTCAACCTTCCACATGCTTGAGCATCTGTATGAGCAGTGTGCGGTAGTCGATCAGTATTTCTTTACACAGGGTGCAGCTTTGAAGGACATGAGGATACAGGTGGAGCAATGGAAGCTAGTTAAAAGCCTGACAGACATGCTTCGTCCTTTTGAGGTCTTCACGCGTGCAGTCATCAGGGAGGACTGTAATTTCGGAAAAGCTATCCCATTGTTGCACATGCTGGAGCACCAACTGAAGGCGGTGTCTTCTATGTTTCAAAAAGATAAAGAAAAGCAAGACGCTTTTATTTTGGTGGAGAAATTATTAGAGCGCCTACTTGGCGATGAACGTCTTAAAATGATCCACTCAGAACAGCATTACATTTGTGCTACTATTCTGGATCCACGCTACAAAAAGGCGCTGGCAGGCAGAGCATTCTTTCCTTTTGGTGATGAAGATGTTACAAAGTACAAACATTGGCTAGCCTTGTCAGCCATGAGGTTTGAAAGAGAACGGCAGAAAATTGAAGGAAAAGGCAGTACATCAGCATCAGCAGGCCCCAGTCAAAAGAATCCACTTCTGCACCTGTGGCTGTGGCAGAAGTGACCTCTCAGCCGTTAAAGACACCGGCAACCGGATCATCTATACCAGACACAACAGTAACATGGGGTGAAGAAGAGTATTGGCTAACTCAGCTTGGGTTTGGTTCTCAAAAGGTCCCAGCAAAAAGTAAGCAAAGTGGAGGAACCTTGGAGAACCTTCAGTCGATTGTGCAGGACTATCTGAATGACTCAACAGAGGTCTATGTTAATGCTGACCCATTGGCGTATTGGCATGGGAAAAAAGAATTGTGGGCAGAGATCTCCAACCTGGCTATAAACTACTTGTCTTGCCCACTCGCAAGCGTGTCTTCTGAACGTGTTTTCAGTGCTGCTGGTGGCATTGTAACTTGCAAATGGACCCGCCTCTCGCCCAAAAATGTGGAGAGGTTAACAATGATCAAGATGAATCAGCACCTCATACCACCAGATTACAAAGTACGAGAATACACGCCGGAAGAAGACGAGGAGGACAGCAACTTAGATGAGGGAATTTCTTCTCTGTTAGGTGATACTGACCTACTCCTGCCTGAATTCGCAGAGTATGAGGATGAACTCTTATTCCCTGACACCGAGCCCTGAAAATGAGCCAATGAATCAATAACTTTCTTTTTCGTCCTTATTCACTTTTATTCCTGTGTGTCTGTCTTTCTTTGTTTTGCACAGTTAATATAATTAAAACTTTAATCACCTAATCACAAAAACAAGCCCATCAGCAGAACTGTCTTCACTTATTTGCTTAATGATTTGAAGGTGCCGCAGTCTGCATTCCTCAGGTTCACAAGTTCACAAGAACATGCTCCTCTATCCTCCTCCTCCAGATTCCTATTTCCCTCAAAGCAGAGGACTGGATTACGCCCAATGAAGAAAGACTCTGCACTTGTGGGGGTGTTCTACTTCTTTGCGGGTGAGTTGGCGGGTCTTGGGGCATTGCTGGGAAGGTCTAATACCGGATAGAAGTGGTTTGGACAAAATCCATGAGGAAAATGTTTTTGCTATTTCTGACATTTTGCTCAATGTATTGTTTTCGGGGGCCTGTTTGGGGGGCTTCCTGGTGTTTGTGGGTGGGGTTCGGGGTCTGGGAGCACTGCTGGCTATGAATACTTTTGATTGCAAGAGGTTTGAAGCAAATCCATGGTGGCAGAGGGGAGTTAGGGCCTAGCTGCAGAGCGCGCGCGGAGTGATTTTGGAAATTGCCATGAAAATGACTGTCCCCATTTTTGTAGCAGCAGCGGGATCTGCTGGGGACCAAGCTGGGGGCAGCACCCCCGCTCCATTGGGCTCAGTGCCACCACCACCACGCCAACTTAAGTCCAAGCCCTTGAGTGCTGCAGAGGCACTTAGTCTAGTTGTTCAATCACCATCGACCAGTGATGTTGGCTCATCGCAAGAAAGTAGCAGCAATGTCCCTCAATCAACACAGGTTGTTGTAACTCATCTGACGAGTGTTGAACAACCACAACCGCAACAACAACCACATGTGCAAGTACAAGCCCAAGTACATGTCGAAGGAGAGGCAGCGCAAGGAGATGCACAAGCAGAGGTGCATGGAGGGGCACAAGTGCCCACAATAGTTGTTCCTCCCGAAGTAGGGAAACATCAGGAAATCGACAATCAAGCCGAGGTATTATTTGTGGAAGCCACTTCTCCTGATGATCATTCATTGTCTTCCACATCCCTAGCAAGGAAAAGATCAAGGGTGGTGTCTACATCTTCTTCAAGCCCACCTCCTTCTGATGATACGGATCTAACTTGGGTACCACCACTGCCGTCTGAGAGTGAGGCACACCATGATCTGACAAAGGTAGCTAAGCGTAAAAGGAAGGTCGTCGAAACTCTCATAGTTATGGAGTGTGATGACGCTCAACAAGAAATGGCGCATACTCCTGCTGATGAAGAATCTCACGACGACGACGCAGTCATCATAAACGTCACTGCAGCCCCAGCGGGCATGCAGCAAACAGACATTTTGACCCTAGCCCGAAAAGCTGCTGAGCGTGATGATGTTGTCGATGAGGAGGCAATAGAAACACCACAATCATTGGAGTCAACTAGTACACCAACACCTACCGCTTCCATATTTCTTCCTCTCCATAAGGGACCTCCATCCACCTCGACCTCAATTAGTGGTGGTGAAAGTGCACAACGTAGTAAAGTTCGGCAATACACATCCTCCACTTCATCTGGCATTAGCAGCATGACCACCACCAGTATCGCCTCCTTCGGCCGCCATAGACATCTCAAGTCCGCAGTTTGGGACTTCTTTAGTGTTTGCCCAAAAAAGGAAAACATAGCCATTTGTAGCATTTGTAAGCTTGGAGTTAGTCGTGGTAAGCTTGGTACCAACTATGGTACGGGAGGCCAGAGAGGTCATCTTGAGAGACAGCACACTGTCCAATGGCATGCGCACCTAAAGGAGATCAAGGAAGCGTGAATTGGAAGTCAACAAACTGTATCCGTTGATGTTTCATCTGATGATGACAAGGAGGAAGAAGCGTCAAACATTTCTTCACCTACACCCAGTACCCCTGTCAGCAGCATACCCCTTGTGAGCCACACTAAGAGTGTGGGAGAGAGTGAGACACCAATGCGAAAAAGTTCATCAGCGAGCGTAACTGGGTCGAAGAAGTCATCATCATCATCCCATAAAATAATGGTCCAGGCCAACATTAGAAACATGTTGTTTTCAGAAGCGCCATATGATCGCAACCACCCACTGACGCGTCTGTATAATACTAAGCTGGCTAAAATGCTAGCTCTGGACCTTCTCCCTTTTTCTTTTGTAGAAGGGGTTGGTTTTTTAGAATTAGTGGCAGCGCTCAGCCCTAAATGGAAGGTTCCTAGCCGGTTCTATTTTGCCAGAGTTGCGGTTCCAGCACTACATGAAGATGTGCTGGAGGTGAATGGGGCAGCTTTGCAGAAGAGTGCTGTTCACACTATACATCTGACAACAGACATGTGGACCAGTGGCGCAGGCACTGATTACATGTGCATCACTGCACACTGGGTCTCTTTTTCAGGGGTTAAAGCAAAGCTAAACGCAGGTGTTAACCCGGACCAAGTTTTTAAAGCTGCTCGGAAACATGCAACACTAGCCAGGTTTGGCTTGGAGAAACGTCATACAGCAGAAAACATTTTAAATGAGTTTAACACAAAGGTCTTTCACTGGCTGTCCCCAAAAAAACACCAGATTTGTTATGCTTCCACGGATAATGGCGCCAATGTAGTTAAGGCCATGGAGCTGGGTAACTATTTCAGAGTGCCGTGTTTGGCGCACTGTATAAACCTGGTTGTTAAAAATTTCTTGAGTGAAGAAGACAGTCCAGCGTGCGAGTTAGTGGCTACCTGCCGAAGAATGTGCAACCATTTCAGCCATTCTTTTAAGGCCTGGAAGCATCTGAGGAGCCTGCTACATGAACGTCGAATGCCAGTGAAAGCACTCATCCAGGAGATGCCAACACGTTGGAACTCAACCTTCCACATGCTTGAGCGTCTGTATGAGCAGTGTGCGGTAGTCGATCAGTATTTCTTTACACAGGGTGCAGCTTTGAAGGACATGAGGATACAGGTGGAGCAATGGAAGCTAGTTAAAAGCCTGACAGACATGCTTCGTCCTTTTGAGGTCTTCACGCGTGCAGTCATCAGGGAGGACTGTAATTTCGGAAAAGCTATCCCATTGTTGCACATGCTGGAGCACCAACTGAAGGTGGTGTCTTCTATGTTTCAAAAAGATAAAGAAAAGCAAGACGCTTTTATTTTGGCGGAGAAATTATTAGAGCGCCTACTTGGCGATGAACGTCTTAAAATGATCCACTCAGAACAGCATTACATTTGTGCTACTATTCTGGATCCACGCTACAAAAAGGCGCTGGCAGGCAGAGCATTCTTTCCTTTTGGTGATGAAGATGTTACAAAGTACAAACATTGGCTAGCCTTGTCAGCCATGAGGTTTGAAAGAGAACGGCAGAAAATTGAAGGAAAAGGCAGTACATCAGCATCAGCAGGCCATCCCCAGTCAAAAGAATCCACTTCTGCACCTGTGGCTGTGGCAGAAGTGACCTCTCAGCCGTTAAAGACACCGGCAACCGGATCATCTATACCAGACACAACAGTAACATGGGGTGAAGAAGAGTATTGGCTAACTCAGCTTGGGTTTGGTTCTCAAAAGGTCCCAGCAAAAAGTAAGCAAAGTGGAGGAACCTTGGAGAACCTTCAGTCGATTGTGCAGGACTATCTGAATGACTCAACAGAGGTCTATGTTAATGCTGACCCATTGGCGTATTGGCATGGGAAAAAAGAATTGTGGGCAGAGATCTCCAACCTGGCTATAAACTACTTGTCTTGCCCACTCGCAAGCGTGTCTTCTGAACGTGTTTTCAGTGCTGCTGGTGGCATTGTAACTTGCAAATGGACCCGCCTCTCGCCCAAAAATGTGGAGAGGTTAACAATGATCAAGATGAATCAGCACCTCATACCACCAGATTACAAAGTACGAGAATACACGCCGGAAGAAGACGAGGAGGACAGCAACTTAGATGAGGGAATTTCTTCTCTGTTAGGTGATACTGACCTAATCCTGCCTGAATTCGCAGAGTATGAGGATGAACTCTTATTCCCTGACACCGAGCCCTGAAAATGAGCCAATGAATCAATAACTTTCTTTTTCGTCCTTATTCACTTTTATTCCTGTGTGTCTGTCTTTCTTTGTTTTGCACAGTTAATATAATTAAAACTTTAATCACCTAATCACAAAAACAAGCCCATCAGCAGAACTGTCTTCACTTATTTGCTTAATGATTTGAAGGTGCCACAGTCTACATTCCTCAGGTTCACAAGTTCACAAGAACATGCTCCTCTATCCTCCTCCTCCAGATTCCTATTTCCCTCAAAGCAGAGGACTGGATTACGCCCAATGAAGAAAGACTCTGCACTTGTGGGGGTGTTCTACTTCTTTGCGGGTGAGTTGGCGGGTCTTGGGGCATTGCTGGGAAGGTCTAATACCGGATAGAAGTGGTTTGGACAAAATCCATGAGGAAAATGTTTTTGCTATTTCTGACATTTTGCTCAATGTAGTGTTTTCGGGGGCCTGTTTGGGGGTTTCCTAGTGTTTGTGGGTGGGTTTCGAGGTCTGGGAGCACTGATGGCTATGAATACTTTTGATTGCAAGAGGTTTGAAGCAAATCCATGGTGGCAGAGGGGAGTTAGGGCCTAGCTGCAGAGCGCGCGCGGAGTGATTTTGGAAATTGCCATGAAAATGACTAAGTCCCCATTTTTGTACTTTTGCTTTTTTGGCTGTTTGGGGGTCTTCTACTTGTTTTCGCCTGGGTTGACAGCTCTGGGGCCATTGCTGGGAAGCTCTAATACCGTATAAAAAGTGGTTTGGACCAAATCGGAGGCCAAATTCTTTTTGCGTTTTTGCTGACTTGCTTGTCTTTGGGGTGCTCTTCGGAGGGTTCCGGGTGTTTGTGGGTGGATTTCGGGGTCTATGAGCACTGCTGGCACAGTCTAATTTTGATTACATTTGCTTTTCAGGAAATACATGGTGGAAAACGGAAGTTATGACCTAGCTGCACAGCACATTTGGACAGAAGGCCGAAAAATATTGTAAGTATGAGATTTTCCTTTTTGGCTGTTTGGGGGTGTTGTGATTTTTTGCGGGTGGGTTGGCGGGTCTCTTGGGGCATTGCTGGGAAGGTCTAATACCGGATAGAAGTGGTTTAGACAAAATCCATGAGGAAAAAGTTTTTGCTATTTCTGACATTTCGCTCAATGTATTGTTTTCGGGGGCCTGTTTGGGGGGCTTCCTGGTGTTTGTGGGTGGGGTTCGGGGTCTGGGAGCACTGCTGGCTAAGGATACTTTTGATTGCAAGAGGTTTGAAGCAAATCCATGGTGGCAGAGGGGAGTTTGGGCATAGCTGCAGAGCGCGCGCAGAGTGATTTTGGAAATTGCCATGAAAATAACTGTCCCCATTTTTGTACTTTTGCTTTTTGGCTGTTTGGGGGTCTTCTACTAGTTTTCGCCTGGGTTGACGGCTCTGGGGCCATTACTGGGAAGCTCTAATACCGGATAAAAGTGGTTTGGACCAAATCGGAGGCAAATAATTTTTTGCGTTTTTGCTGACTTGCTTGTCTTTGAGGTGCTCCTTGGGGGGGTTTTGGGTGTTTGTGGGTGGGTTTTGGGGTCTGGGAGCACTGCTGGCACAGTCTAATTTTGATTGCATTTGCTTTTCAGGAAATACATGGTGGAAAACGGGAGTTATGACCTAGCTGCACAGCGCGTTTGGACAGAAAGCCGAGAAATATTGTAAGTATGAGATTTCCCTTTTTGGCTGTTTGGGGGTGTTGTGCTTTTTTGCGGGTGGGTTGGCGGGTCTTGGGGCATTGCTGGGAAGGTCTAATAACGGATAAAACTGGTTTGGAGAAAATCCATGCGGAAAAGCCTTTTGGCACTTTTTTGTAACTTAGGGGTTGTTAGGGTTAGCACTAGCAGCAGGATTGCATGTGTTTCGGGGTGTTCTAGATTTTTGCAACTGAGTTCTGGGGTCTTAGAGCACTCGTGGGAATGTATAATTTTGGTTGCAAGTGATTTGAAGAAAATCCATGGTGGGAAAGGGGGGATTTGGCATAGTTAAAGAAAGCGTTTGCCACTATTCTTAACTTAGGGCTCGTTAGGGTTAGCTGGATTTGTATTGCATGTGTTTGGGCGGGGGGCTGTTTGTGGGGGGGTTTGCGAGTCTTGGAGCGATGCTGGGTATGGATACTTTTGCTTGCTTGCAAGTAGTTTGAATACAATCCACGGTGGGTAAGGGGGGATTTGGGCCTACTTTTACTTTCAAAGTACGTTTTGTCACCAGTTTTCTACTAGGCCTCGTTTTTGGAGATCTGATTGGGGGTCTTCTACATTTTTGCGACTGGCTTTAGTAAGGGTCTGGGTGGGAGCACTGCTGGGAAGGTCTAATTTTGTTCTAAAACACAGTTTACAGTACACCTAGCTTGAGGGGAAAGATCCGCTAAATTAATTTGGCCATACTTATTTATCCTTCAAAAGGAGAGTCAGACAGAAAACGCACTTTCAAAAATATTGTACTGTCTATTAGGAAACTCAAAGTGTGACTTTTTGCACTACACAGCGTACATACCTTATATTTATTTGTCAGTGGTGTTTTAATATCACTTCCTGTTTTTCCATCAATAATTACAGGCCGGGTTTCAGTCTGTGCAATAGGAAAAAAAGGATGAAGTCATGCTTCACAGTAGCGAGCTGCAATTCAGCATCCGCCAGGCAGGCAGTGGACAAGGTGTCTTCTGGTCACCAACATTGATGGACGGAGCGTCAGCTGGAATGGAGGAGTCCTGCTAATAAGAGGAATGGTTTGATGCGTGCAACTTACCAAATTCAACAGGACAACTACAACAACATAAAGATACAGTATCCGTTATTTTCGAATTATCTGTTAAGTAATGTTATTACTGTGAACTTCTATGAGTGTGACTCTGCATTTCTTGGATCTCTCTCTGCTTCTAAATTAATCCCTACAGCCATTCTATAGGTTTTACTTCGGCTATTTTTTAAACCTAAGTTAATGTAAGAACTGTTTCTCTAAGTGCAGAGATAGGCAAGTGAAAACGCTGCAGCCCTGTACTGTCGCATTCTGTCATTCACGGTTGTCAAAAGTACTACTTACTTACTTTTCAGTAACCATGCATGCAGTAGTGCATGCACTTCCTTTATGTCACTGAAAAGATTTATGGTTAGCTTTGTACCCAAAGATTTCTTTATCTTCAATTATTGTTTGTCCATGCTGTGCTTTTTTTTCTTCTCTCAAAAAACTTTCCGAAAATCCCCCATTCCCATCCATTTTCAAAACCCTAACCCTCTTCCCCCGGGCTGTGTGGTTTTGATTGATGTGTGACTAAATGACAGCAATAATTCCACA
The DNA here is from genome assembly GCF_964263255.1 of Lissotriton vulgaris. Taxonomy (NCBI): domain Eukaryota; kingdom Metazoa; phylum Chordata; class Amphibia; order Caudata; family Salamandridae; genus Lissotriton; species Lissotriton vulgaris. Next base: position 7,194 of record NW_028243871.1, on the reverse strand, counting down.
CACTTGCTGAAAGAGGATAAGGTCATAGCAACAGGCTGGTGAAGGAATCCGAGGATATATTTTATTCTTACTCAACTTCACACTCAGTCACTATTGGCAAAGGAAAGCAGATTTTCATGTGCACCATCAACTTGATAGGTCATCTCAAGAACATTCTCCTCCTAGAAGTGGCAAATTATTACGCTGCTGTGTCCTTCACCTTCAGTAATATTTCTTGTATTAGTAGCCAATGTCAAAGAAATTCAACGCAAGTACTAGTTACACTTTCAATACTTTACCATTTGTTAGGCTACATTGTGGCACTGTTCGAGTGTACTGTCACCTGCTATATTCTCCATCGTACCGTTCTAATGCTACCGTAAGGACAAACAAGGTTTCATTTTCTTTTTTTTCAGATGCTGCAACTGCCACTTTGTAACACCACTAGTACCAACGCAATGATGACATTTCATCCGCCCAGGATTGCCAACCTTAATCGCCATTTGCCGTGTAGCCAGCCCTGTGCCTAGCCCTATTTCCAAACACAAATTACAGGTAAGATAAGTGTTTGGGGGGAGGAAGTATAATGGAGTATTAGGAGAGACGAGAGACTGACGCTAGTACTAGTAAAGTCCTAGGACTATTGAATTCACCACTTACTCTGTGAGAGGCACTTAGTTTTGAAAACATTTGGGCAATTAATTACACAACTTGAATCAAGATGCCACTTAAGTTTTACCAAAACAAAGTTACTGTTAAACCCCCACCCACCAGCCTCAAAAGCAGTAAAAAAACACGTATGCTAAGATAAAGTTTAAAGTATATTTATATCCCTGACAAAAATAATCTCCCACAAGACCCAACCCACCCCCAATCCCTAACCCCAACGAATGTCTGTGAAAAGTCCAAAAAAGTGAAAAAACCCAACTCCCAATTCCCACCCCCCAGAAGTCTTTAAAAAAGTGGCAAGGGACAGTCTCTTCCTACTGCTGGCTGCTGTTGTTGAATTTCCGGGCCAGGTCAGAATGCTCCTTGCGGAGGGTCTCGAGCAGGGTTTTCGTGTTCAGCAGCTCTTGCTCGAGGTAGGAAACCCTCAGGGAAAGGCGGTGCATACGTTTCTTGCAACTGCTGTGGGGGGCAGCTGATTTCTTTGCTCGGCGGTGGCGGGTGGCTGCGGTACCCCGGCTCCGTACCGCTGGAGACCTGCGCTGACTGAGTGACCCAGGGAGCGCGGAGGAGGATGCAGCTGTCCCGGTAGATGTTGTGGTAGTGGTAGACTGCGTGTCCCCCTCCTCCTGGGCCACCAGCTGGCGATATTCAGCTACAGTGGCCTCCAGCCTCCGTTGCCGGGCCCGTCTAGCCAGCTCCTTCCGGGTTGGTTTGGAAGGAGCATCTATATGAAGAAAGAAAGACATAATCTGTAACAATTGTTCTTTAAGATTAACACAAAATGATTCAGCAGAAAGTTGTGTCACAGTAGAACTAGAAACTTGCAACTATTGTGGCCAGTATCTATCTAACCTCCCACTTCTTCACCCTTGCTCTAACATTAGTGGGAGTTCAGTTTAAGGAATCAATTCTACGAGCACTATGGACTCACTCCATTGGAGTTGACTATGACAGTACATCAGTCTTATTCTTCTTCTTCTCTCTTGTTTAGCAAAATTGGTACGTTAACTTCTGCAAGCCGGCATAATGCCAGCGCAGTCAACTTGCACCCGAGAAAAACAGACGCCCGCCATGATGAGTGAGACAGACTTGCGTTACTGTACCAGTCCAGTACATGCAGGTGGTGATGCTCTTACTTTTCTATTACGGGCGGCACTAAGAATACTCTGTTACAAGGGCTACTGCTTAATTAATTTAACTTTCACCCTACAGTGCCAATGAATACTAGAAAAGGAAAATGAAGAAGATAAATAATCTGATTATCTATCACTGCACATGGTATGTATTTACTTACATATGGGATGACTTTAGGTGCTTTGCTTTTTATTGAGTTAACAGTGATACATCCACACATGAATGAACGAGTTCTACTAAACTTATTAACAGAGGTAGTGAGTGGCCACCGTAATAGCCGGATGTATGCTGTGCCTGCAATACAAACTACACTACTATTCATGGTAGTATTCGGACAAAATTACAACTTCTTTTCCTTGCCTTTCCTACACTGGGACGGACGTGCGGGTGCGGTGTTACATGCTCTTCAAAGTAACACTTAGTTCATCCAGTGACGTCTACTCTCTCTAGATACACATATGCTATCTAAGAGTCAGATAGTACCAGGATCCAGGCATCCATCCATTCAAACTATGGGGCAGATTAGGATTGCGGATTTCCCGCATCCCCCGGGCCGGCGGAATCCACCGCCGGCCCGGAGGATGCAGGAAATCCGCAGCGGACTGAAAAAGACCCCCCGCCAGATTAGGATGGCTGAGGGATTGTTTTTCAGTCCGCAGCTTTTCCGCTGCGGTCGCCTCCCGTCCACGGCGGAAAAGCACTAACATTGCTGGCGGTGTCTATCAGACACCGCCAGCCATATTAGGATGTCTGGAGGAACATGCCTTTACACGGTGGCATTTCCGACATGCAAAGGCATACCGATTTTTGTTTGGGGGACCGTTGCGGGCCCCCGGAAATGAAGGGGGGGTGGGGGGTGCACATGGGGGTACCTATGGTACCCCCTGCATTTGCCTGCACAAAGCAGCAGGCACCGCGCGGTGCCTGCCGCTTTCTGCATGCAGATGCACAACTTACATTTTTATCATTGCGGCGGGTGCTGCTTCAAGCAGCACCCGCCGCAATAATAAGAATACAGGATGTGACCGCCAGGGTGGTGGTCACATTCTAATTACCACGGAGGGACCACCGCTGCCCCTGCAGACGGTCCCTCCTACTCTATGGTGGCGGACGGACTCAGGTCAGTCCGCCATCATAATAGGCCCCTAAATGTCAATCATTCTTCTTCATGTCTCTCATCTGGACAAACCTTATGTTTTCTCACGGGGAGCAGCACACTATGCAGTCTGCAATCTCAATAAGTAAGGAATATAAGAGCTTACCTCTGCCCGCCACTACCGTGGCAACCCGCACAGCAGTTTCCTCCGGCACTTGCACCGCCTTCTCCCCAGAGCTTCCCTCCACCTCCACGCTGGGCCCAGCACCAGATGTTCCACCTACAAAGTACATTTACGAATGTTAGATGTCATAGACATACACCACTCACTAGTATTTTGTCTAGGAATGAAGAAATGTGAATACAGAAACCAATCTAATAATTTGTGACTGTCTACTCTAAAGTAAAAATGTCCCTTTTTCCAGGGAAGGGTGTTGTCTTGCTGCACTTTTTGGCACAACTGATGAATGCTTGCTTTTTAACACGCACCATTTTCCTCATAACAGACAGCAGCTTCATTAGGACGAAGGGACCAATGATTCAGCACCAAAAAGAAAAATGAAAGTTCAAACCAGGTGAGATCTTGGCTCGCCCACAATAAATGTGTAGAATAAGAAATGAGTATAAGCACTTTTCCATTTTTAATCAACCGTTTATGTTTTATGACAAGCTTGATTTTAATCAAAAAAATTTTTTTAATAAAGCTTTAAAACTTAAATAGACTCTGTGGTTTTTGGTCATGAGTGAATGAGCAAAAGGTTTTTGCAATTTGCAAGCATGAGTCCATGCCTCTGAGACATCTGGACTCTGACTCCGTACTCTTGTCCTGCGTTGGATAATCATCATTGGGGATCAATCATCGATGAATTCGGGAGCTAAATGACTCTGCCACTTTATAAGGAGATTGGGGGTTCTTCAAAGTCTGATATCACTGAGGTATGTGGAAAGTCTACCTGCGCCTATTATAATTGATAAACAATGCACTATTTAGTGTCCATAGTTCTGTTTGTGCAGATTTGTCCCTGCAACAGTAGTACAATGGATTGTCCTCCTATCCAAACCAAAAATAAAGTAGTATCCTATTCTTTCTTGGTGGTCATTCACCTTTTTATTGTTAGCAATTGTCAAAGCATAAACATTTAGAAGACTTGAAAAGACATTATGGACAATCCCAGAGGACTGCACTCAGTGCATAGAGCTATTGCTGACTAGAATGGGAGTCCAGTGGAATTGCCAAATGTGCAATCTTAGTTAGCTACACAGACAGACAAATAAGAATAATCTAGTAATACCACAGGGAGTCATAGTCGAGGCAGGATAAGAATTTAGATACAGTCTACAAGAAGATCAAAGACAATTTAGAAAAAATCGAATGAGGAACGCTAGGAAAAAATAAAACTTACCGGGGCCAGCAAAGGAGCCCTCGCCTGACCGATCCTGTTCAGCAGCAGCAGCAGCCTCCTCCAATGCCCTCTTGCCCCTGGGGGGAGCTAATGTACAACATGAAAGAAAGAAAGACCAAAAAACATGCATGATATTTGTCAACCAAATCAAACATTTCAGAAGAACAATAACAAAATATATTGGCGAAATAGCAAATAGACAACTATTCCACAGGATATATTGACCAATCTCATATGGTCTACTACGTTATTAGTATTGCTTGATTTGCGGGCCGTCGACTTGGAAAGTTCTTATGTAACTCACTAAACAAAGTACTAAAAAGGTTCGCATAGGACTGGCAAGCAGCAATCCGCAGCACGCGAAGTGGCAAACAAATTCCATCGTGATTGCAGATCAGCGACAACACTAAAAAGTTTCCTACTACATTAACCAGTCATTAAAATACTCAAAGTATCAATCCACCACTACTATTTCTTCTTATCGCCATGTGTACAAAGGAAGGACTGGACTTGAGTCTGTAGGGGCTGATTTAGAAGCCCCTTGCGGCTCTTTTGCTCCATTGTTGCGTGACTGTTGTGACGCAGCGGCAGAACAAAAGAGGTGCCATGGTGCGGTGTATATTAACAACGTGACGCATATGGGAGATGCATCACGTTGTAAAGCCCTGCGCCATCAGGGGGCGTTCCGGCGCAAGGGAGGGAGTTCCTGCGCAGGAACGCATCCTAAAAGTGGCTGAGGGAAATCTACAAGATTTCAATCAGTCACTTTGAGGACAATGATGCGTGACTCAAACCCTGCGCCTGCTTGAAGCAGACGTACGGCTTGACGCAGCATTGGGGAGATAGGGCACCCCAGAGCATTGCTGGAGCTGCAGCATTGTTGTGACGCAACTCCAGCAATGCGCCGCCTTTACGGCACAGATGCGTAACGCTTTGGTGACGTTTTGGGCCCATGGTGCACCGCATTGTAAATACGGCGCACCATGGGTGGTGGTGGCGTGGCGCACAATTACTGGCGCATCCCTGCTACTTTGCAGGGTTGCGCCGGTAATTAAAAATCTGACCTTTAGTGTCTAGCATTACGCAGTTCTTTAAACTGCACTCATACATAATTTCACAGGCCAATGAAATGAACACAAAATCGAAAACAAATAAGCATAGTAGCAACGCTACTGAGAAGGAGAGCAGTGCACCTGAAATGCACAGAAGATTTTGAAATATAATTTACCTACAATGTAATCAGCAGCATTATTGCTCTTGGTAAAAAACAAAAATTTGCAATATAATAACACACTGAGCAGGAGAAAACAGAGTAGTAAAGAAATAGCTACTACTACTCACCAAGCCCGGGGATCTCAAGGCCGAGCAAGTCGAGCAGATCGCGTTCCCGGTCCAGGACATCCGTCCAACGGTGGGTGGCCTGGTTGTAGGTGCGCCGGACCCGAGAGTGTTGGTACATGGCCCGGCACACCTTCTCCCACCGCTTCCGGCGCTCCTGGATCCCGTACCCGCTAGCGATCTTGCCGCCTGCCATGATGGTCCTGGGGAGGCAACGCTGAACATAAAAAATTAGTGCGCCCGTGCTGTGACTGTCTCCCCCCTCAAACGCCCGCACGGGAGCAGGGCACGGGGTGCGGGACCCTTCCCCTTCTCAGGATGCTTCCCGGCTCCCTTTACCATGGTCTGGGCAGAAAGGAAGCTAAATAATAAAGGGAAGAAGAAAAGAAAAGAGTTTAAAAAAGTAGTTTAAAATTAACCAAAAGTAGCAGAAAACACAAACGTATAGAGCTAGAAAAATAGAGGGATAGATAATAAGTAAAATAGATTAAAAAAACTTCAAACAAGCAACGGATGGCAGAGATTCAGAGAGGATACAGAAAGCATGCCCAGAACCATAGCAATGAATGAGAAACAAGATGGCCGCGCCCGTTCACGACCGCGTGGGTAAGTTCGCGCGAGATTTTCCTCGCGATCACACGCGAAATTGTACTAGCGAGCCGCACACTTGGCGCCCGGAAACGGAAATACGTCATGCAAACAAGATGCCCACGCCCATGAACGACCGTCAGGGTAACTTCACGCCGTTGCGCTACAAGCGGCTCACTAAAACGCACAAAACCTTGCGAACTAACACGCCGCAAAAAAACAAATCGCATATTCGCACAAAATCGCGGCTTCCGAATTCGATCTCGCGCAAGTTCGCGTCCCGCGAATCCCGCGAAATTGCAGAAAAACTAGTTTTGCAAAACTGAAAGCACTCAGCAGGTGCAGAAGTTCAAACTCATCATTAGTAACCATTCCCTGTAGTGCTTCCTGAGAGGCCCCTCCAGAGTTCAGTTGCCTACTTGCAACTATTCTATGACCCTGCTCTGACCCTCACAGCAGGCTCATAGAATAGCTACAAGTAGGCCACAAAGGTCCTAGGAAAAAAAATTGCACTGCAACAGAAAGGAAATTACAGATAAGGAAGCAGGTGCCAGACTGGAATTTTAAAACAGTGACACATTAATAAATCAACCCCAAATTAATTCATGTCAGTTGAAGCAGGGCAGGTGTGCTTGCTTTTCCCTCCATAATCTACAGTGATGAACCAGGGGGTGGCATTGTTGTACCAGAGGGTGGCATGGATGAAACAGAGGGTGGCAGTGGTGAAACAGAGGGTGCTGTGAACCTGTGATGATGAACCAGACGTAAAAACAACATTTTGCGGATTGCAAATTCGCAAATACGCAAATTCGCGAACGCCAGATTCGCAAAATTCGCCCATGCTTAGAAATAATACTGTAAAAGCATTTATATGGTTTCTAAGCCATAAGCCAAATGGATTAAATACATGCAATGATAAAAGATGAATAAACGTACTCAACTGGTGCTTCTAAGATACGCCTACCCCGGTGTACCTAACCTAAGCCT